>NW_025422510.1:162500-164042 GCF_904849725.1 Hordeum vulgare subsp. vulgare
GCAGGGAGGAGCCCCCTCCTCCCCAATATACCCGAGGGTTTTAGCCCCCCTTGGGACCCCTGCCCTTCGTTTGTGAAGAAGGGGTACACTGTTTTTCCCCGGATCCCCGTTTACACGTTTTTTGGCCCGTATGGCCGTACATGCATCCGTCCATGCCACGTACATGGTTTTCACCCGTTTTCCATGGTGCGCGCCCAGTTTTTTGAAACACGGCCCCCGTGCCCGTTTTTTCCCATTTCCTCACGTTCACGTTTTTTGGCCCGTGTGGCCGTACGTGCACCCGTTCATGCCACGCACATGGTTTTCACCAGTTTTCCATGGTGCGCGCCCAGTTTTTTGCAACACGGCCGTCGTACCCCGTGTTTCCCCGTTTCCTCAAGTTCACGTTTTTTGGCCCGTGTGCCCGTACGTTCATCCGTCCATGCCACGAACAAGGTTTTCACCCGTTTTCCATGGCGCGCCCAGTTTTTTGCAACACGGCCGTCGTACCCCGTTCTTTCCCGTTTCCTCACGTTCACGTTTTTTGGCCCGTGTGCCCGTACGTGCATCCGTCTATTCCACGCACATGGTTTGCCCCAGTTTTCCATGGTGCGCGCCCAGTTTATTGCAACACGGCCGCCGTACCCGTTTTTTCCCCGTTTCCTCACGTTCACGTTTTTTGGCCCGTGTGCCCGTACGTGCATCCGTCCATGCCACGCACATGGTTTGCCCCAGTTTTCCATGGTGCGCGCCCAGTTTATTGCAACACGGCCCCGTACCCGTCTTTCCCGTTTCCTCACGTTCACGTTTTTTGGCCCGTGTGCCCGTACGTGCATCCGTCCATGCCACGCACATGGTTTGCCCCAGTTTTCCATGGTGCGCGCCCAGTTTTTTGCAACACGGCCGTCATACCCCGTGTTTCCCCGTTTCCTCAAGTTCACGTTTTTTGGCCCGTGTGCCCGTACGTTCATCCGTCCATGCCACGCACATGCTTTTCACCCGTTTTCCATGGCGCGCGCCCAGTTTTTTGCACCACGGCCGTCGTACCCCGTTCTTTCCCGTTTCCTCGCGTTCACGTTTTTTGGCCCGTGTGCCCGTACGTGCATCCGTCCATTCCACGCACATTGTTTTCCCCTGTTCTCCATGGTGCGCGCCCAGTTATTTGCAACACGGCCGCCGTACCCGTTTTTCGGTGCGCCCCGTGTCATCGTACGTGGTTTCGTCGGTGCGCCCCGCATGGTTATCGTTTGTTTATCATAGTGCGCGTCCAGTTTCTTCCACAATGGTCGTCGTACCCGTTCTTCGCCCGTGAACCATTTTACACGTTCATGTCCCATGTCGTATTTACTTGTTCCGATGGTGCCTCGACCGTTATCTTCGTGGCTTGGCACGTATAGTTTCCGTTGGACTTAGCGGGTGATTGCGTATGTCCCAGGACGGACTGAACCATATCTCTTCGTGACTTGGCACGTATCGTTTCCGTTGGACTTAGCGGGTGATTGCGTATGTCCCCGGGACGGACTTGGCCATATCTCTTCGTGACTTGGCACGAATGGTTTCCGT
>NW_025422511.1:0-2500 GCF_904849725.1 Hordeum vulgare subsp. vulgare
CCCTTTTTTGGAATAATAGCTTCCTTTACTGCAGGATTAACTGCCTTTTATATGTTTCGGATATATTTACTTACATTTGGTGGGTATTTGCGTGTTCATTTTCAAAATTACAGTAGCACTAAAGAGAGTTCCTTGTATTCAATATCCTTATGGGGAAAAAGGATACCCAAAGGAGTGAATAGGGATTTCGTTTTATCAACAACGAAGAGTGGAGTTTCTTTTTTTTCACAAAATATACCCAAAATTCAAGGTAATACAAGAAATAGGATAGGATCCTTTACTACGTCTTTTGGGGCTAAAAACACTTTTGCCTATCCGCATGAAACGGGAAATACTATGTTATTTCCTCTTCTTATATTACTACTTTTCACTTTGTTCATTGGATTCATAGGAATCTCTTTTGATAATGGAGGAATGGATAATGGAATAGCAGAGTTAACCATATTATCAAAGTGGTTAACTCCCTCAAAAAACTTTACCCAGGAAAGTTCTAATTCTTTTGTAAATTCATATGAATTTATTACTAATGCAATTTCTTCTGTAACTCTAGCTATCTTTGGTTTATTCATAGCATATATCTTCTATGGATCTGCTTATTCTTTTTTTCAGAATTTGGATTTAATAAACTCTTTTGTAAAAAGAAATCCTAAAAAAGAATTTTTGGATCAAGTAAAAAAAAATATATACAGTTGGTCATATAATCGTGGTTATATAGATATTTTCTATACTAGGGTCTTTACCCTCGGTATAAGAGGGTTAACCGAACTAACGGAGTTTTTTGATAAGGGTGTTATTGATGGAATTACCAATGGAGTGGGTCTTGCTAGTTTTTGTATAGGAGAAGAAATTAAATATGTAGGGGGAGGTCGAATCTCGTCTTATTTATTCTTTTTTTTATGTTATGTATCTGTGTTTTTATTCTTTTTTCTTTCTTAAGTTAAGGAATTCAAGTCTCTTGCAAAAATAACTATCCTACCCCTTTCTACAATCTCTCTATAATCCCACCTTGTTACATAAGGTAAGTATTGTATAATCGTTCGGTTTTCCGCGATTTTTTCCATTCCTCTGTGTAAATACCCTAATATGGGTTCACAATCAATAACATCCTCACCATCAAGAGTAACGATCAGTCGAAGAACACCATGCATTGATGGGTGTTGAGGGCCCATATTGACTATCATGAGATCTTTTTTTGTAAGCGGTAGACTCATATCCTTTCTTCCTTAATTCATTATTCCATGAAAATGGATTATTCCATGAATTCCTCAAAGTGAGGCTCATCAAAATGAAAAATCTAAGACTACTATAAAGACTACTAAAAAAATAATAAAACAAGAAAAAAATTTGAAGGATTAAATTACTGCTCCCGAATATTCAACTGACCGATTAATTTCTTATAACGTACTCTATTTTTCTTTGCCAAATAAGCCAGCAAACGTCGACGTTTTCCCAAAAGTCTTCGTAGACCTCTTTCCGATGAAAAATCTTTTTTGTGTAATTCCAAATGTGAAGCAAGTCTCCGTATCTTATTGGTGAAACTGAATACTTGAAATTCAACAGAACCCCTGTTTTCTTCTTTTTCTTCTTTAACCATAAATCCTAAAATTTTTCTACCTCCTTTCTTTTTCATGTATTTTTCTGATCAGGAAAAATAAAAAATTATGTCAGTTATTTTGAAGTTATTCTAATCTCGTACACACACAAATTTGCAATTATTCATCTACTACTGGAATTTGGATTTTTTTTATCGATGCAAATTGGATTTGGATAGAAGGGTACATTCTTTCTACTATTTTAGATAGAAGAAATGTTTCTTCTATCTAAATATAGTAGAAAGAATTTTGCTGATTTATTTATTGCTATATGCAATTTATGGAATTGATACACCATTTAATTGATATCATTTAGCAAAATGAAACACAGCATAGGCATCCATCTTTTGGCTCGAGAATTTCACGGGATAGAGATATGGTATAAGAAATAGACTATTAAGTAACTCTAAATGAATTGTGGATACATCTGTATCCTTAACATACTGAAACGATTGCCATTATTCGTATCAAACCAATAGCGATTCATACAAGCTAAATCTTCTAATCAATGGTGGGCCAATAATGAATTTTTTTGCATATGTATTAAGACGCTTGGCCTGATTTCGAAATTGTCCAGAGTTTTATATGTTGTTTTCATTGCAAAATGATGGGTCTCCTTCCATAACTTTCCAATTACGAGTACGAGAATTGAAAGACATAAATATTCTAAATTCTCTACGGCGTCTAGTAGATAGATAGAATATTTTCAGGAACAAGAAAATCAGAAGAATCTTTCTCTCTATTCACTATCATTCCGCGTCTTCGACTTCTATTAGTTTCTTTTCTTCTTTAATGCAATAGCTATAGTTTGATATAAGAATCCATTTCTCAAAGTAATGGAAACCATTCTCTTATAGGAAATGGTTCGAAAATCGCTATTCCACCTTTTAGGTATCGTGAAAAGTGAT
>NW_025422511.1:20000-107500 GCF_904849725.1 Hordeum vulgare subsp. vulgare
TTTGCGGGTTCAATTCCTGCTGGATGCACACGAACGGGAACATTCCATAAGTCTATTGGAACTGGCTCTCTATCCATGGAATCTCATCCATCATCCATACATAACGAATTGGTATGGTATATTCATACCATAACATAAGAACAATAAGAACTCGAATTCTTATCGATACTGGAACTCAGAGCATAGGAGGGAAAGTCGATTTATGGATGGAATCAAATACGCAGTATTTACAGAAAAAAGTCTTCGTTTATTGGGAAAGAATCAATATACTTTTAATGTCGAATCGGGATTCACTAAGACAGAAATAAAGCATTGGGTCGAACTCTTCTTTGGTGTTAAGGTGGTAGCTGTGAATAGCCATCGACTACCTGGAAAAGGTAGAAGAATAGGACCTATTCTGGGCCATACAATGCATTACAGACGTATGATCATTACCCTTCAACCGGGTTATTCTATTCCACTTCTAGATAGAGAAAAAAACTAAAGGAGAATACTTAATAATACGGCGAAACATTTATACAAAACACCTATCCCGAGCACACGCAAGGGAACCGTAGACAGGCAAGTGAAATCCAATCCACGAAATAATTTGATCCATGGACGGCACCGTTGTGGTAAAGGTCGTAATTCCAGAGGAATCATTACCGCAAGGCATAGAGGGGGAGGTCATAAGCGCCTATACCGTAAAATAGATTTTCGACGGAATCAAAAAGACATATCTGGTAGAATCGTAACCATAGAATACGACCCTAATCGAAATGCATACATTTGTCTCATACACTATGGGGATGGTGAGAAGAGATATATTTTACATCCCAGAGGGGCTATAATTGGAGATACTATTGTTTCTGGTACAAAAGTTCCTATATCAATGGGAAATGCCCTACCTTTGAGTGCGGTTTGAACTATTGATTTACGTAATTGGAAGTAACCAATTAGGTTTACGACGAAACCTAGAAATCGATCACTGATCCAATTTGACTACCTCTACGGGATAGACCTCAACAGAAAACTGTTGAGTAACGGCAGCAAGTGATTGAGTTCAGTAGTTCCTCATAGAAAATTATTGACTCTAGAGATATGGTAATATGGAGAAGACAAAATTGTTTGAAGCACGCACAGAACCGGAAGCGCCCCTTGTTTCAAAGAGAGGAGGACGGGTTATTCACATTTAATTTGATGGTCAGAGGCAAATTGAAAGCTAAGCAGTGGTAATTAAGACCCCCGGGGGAAAATAGGGATGTCTCCTACGTTACCCATAATATGTGGAAGTATCGACGTAATTTCATAGAGTCATTCGATCTGAATGCTACATGAAGAACATAAGCCAGATGACGGAACGCAGAGACCTAGGATGTAGAAGATCATAACATGAGCGATTCGGCAGATTTGGATTCCTTTCCTATATATCCACTCATGTGGTACTTCATCATATGATTCATATAAGATCCATCTGTCTAGAGATCGTCATATACATCTAGAAAGCCGTATGCTTTGGAAGAAGCTTGTACAGTTTGGGAAGGGGTTTTTTGAGAGAAAAGAAGAATCTACTTCAACCGATATGCCCTTAGGCACGGCCATGCATAACATAGAAATCACACGTGGAAGGGGTGGGCAATTAGCTAGAGCAGCAGGTGCTGTAGCGAAACTCATTGCAAAAGAGGGTAAATCGGCCACTTTAAGATTACCATCTGGGGAGGTCCGTTTAGTATCCCAAAATTGCTTAGCAACAGTCGGACAAGTGGGTAATGTTGGGGTGAACCAAAAAAGTTTGGGTAGAGCCGGATCTAAGTGTTGGCTAGGTAAACGCCCCGTAGTAAGAGGGGTAGTTATGAACCCTGTGGACCACCCCCATGGGGGCGGTGAAGGGAAAGCTCCCATTGGTAGAAAAAAACCCACAACCCCTTGGGGTTATCCTGCGCTTGGAAGAAGAACTAGGAAAAGGAAAAAATATAGCGATAGTTTTATTCTTCGTCGCCGTAAGTAAATACGTAACTAGGAATATGGAAAATTGCATTTTTGGAATTTGCAATAATGCGATGGGCGAACGACGGGAATTGAACCCGCGCATGGTGGATTCACAATCCACTGCCTTGATCCACTTGGCTACATCCGCCCCTTATCCAGCTAAAGGATTTTTTTCTTTTTTCCGTTGATCATTATTCTATTTATTCTGACCTCCGTACTTCGATCGAGATATTGGACATAGAATGCCACTCTTTAAAAAGGAAAAAAGGAGTAATCAGCTGTGACACGAAAAAAAACGAATCCTTTTGTAGCTCATCATTTATTGGCAAAGATAGAAAAGGTCAATATGAAGGAGGAGAAAGAAACAATAGTAACGTGGTCCCGGGCATCTAGCATTCTACCCACAATGGTTGGCCATACAATTGCGATTCATAATGGAAAGGAACATATACCTATTTACATAACAAATCCTATGGTAGGTCGCAAATTGGGAGAATTCGTGCCTACTCGGCATTTTACGAGTTATGAAAATGCAAGAAAGGATACTAAATCTCGTCGTTAACTGAATTCTGAATAGAAAGATTAAGAAGAAAAAAAAGATTCAAAATACCCAATATCTTGCTAGAACAAGATATTGGGTATTTTTGTCTTTTCTTTCTTCAAAAATTCTTATATGTTAGCAGAAAAACCTTATCCATTAATAGCTGGAACTTCAACAGCAGCTAAGTCTAGAGGGAAGTTGTGAGCATTACGTTCGTGCATTACTTCCATACCAAGGTTAGCACGGTTGATGATATCAGCCCAAGTATTAATAACGCGACCTTGACTATCAACTACAGATTGGTTGAAATTGAAACCATTTAGGTTGAAAGCCATAGTACTAATACCTAAAGCAGTGAACCAGATTCCTACTACAGGCCAAGCAGCCAAGAAGAAGTGTAAAGAACGAGAGTTGTTGAAACTAGCATATTGGAAGATTAATCGGCCAAAATAACCATGAGCAGCCACAATATTATAAGTCTCTTCCTCTTGACCAAATTTGTAACCCTCATTAGCAGATTCATTTTCAGTAGTTTCCCTGATCAAACTAGAGGTTACCAAGGAACCATGCATAGCACTGAATAGGGAACCGCCGAATACACCAGCTACACCTAACATGTGGAATGGATGCATAAGGATGTTGTGCTCTGCCTGGAATACAATCATAAAGTTGAAAGTACCAGAGATTCCTAAAGGCATACCATCAGAAAAGCTTCCTTGACCAATAGGGTAAATCAAGAAAACAGCAGTAGCAGCTGCAACAGGAGCTGAATATGCAACAGCAATCCAAGGACGCATACCCAGACGGAAACTAAGTTCCCACTCACGACCCATATAACAAGCTACACCAAGTAAGAAGTGTAGAACAATTAGCTCATAAGGACCACCATTGTATAACCACTCATCAACAGATGCAGCTTCCCAAATTGGGTAAAAGTGCAATCCGATCGCCGCAGAAGTAGGAATAATAGCACCAGAGATAATATTGTTTCCATAAAGTAAAGAACCAGAAACAGGCTCGCGAATACCATCAATATCTACTGGAGGGGCAGCGATGAAGGCGATAATAAATACAGAAGTTGCGGTCAATAAGGTAGGGATCATCAAAACACCGAACCATCCGATGTAAAGACGATTTTCAGTGCTAGTTATCCAGTTGCAGAAGCGACCCCACAGGCTTGTACTTTCGCGTCTCTCTAAAATTGCAGTCATGGTAAGATCTTGGTTTATTCAAATTGCAAGGACTCCCAAGCACACGTATTAACTAGAATATAGATAATAGAAGGCTTGTTATTTAACAGTATAACATAGACTATATACCAATGTCAACCAAGTCAGCCCAAAGATTGGCTATCCATATAAATAAATTAACCAAACCAATAATTTTGTATTTGTAAATGAAGTGAGTAAAAGTTAAAAACTTTGATGGGTCTTTTCTATATGGGTTGCCCGGGACTCGAACCCGGAACTAGTCGGATGGAGTAGATAATTCTTCCTTGTTACAATAGAGAAAAATCCCTCCCCAAATCGTGCTTGCATTTTTCATTGCACACGACTTTCCCTATGTAGAAATAGCCAATATTCTATTCCAAAGAGGAAGTTCTACTAATTTTTTAATTAGTAAGTTGATTCACCTACTCTTTATTATAATAAAAGGAACATTTCAGAATGAAAAATATGAAAGTTTTTTCTTGATCATTTATCAACCCTTTCCTGTTTATTAGTTTTGTCTAATGATTAATTAAGAGGGTTGACCAGGTCATTGATACCTATAATATCCAAATACCAAATACGCTCAGTGTGTGATCCACTGAAAGAAAAAAGAGTTGTTTTGGTGAACATCAAAGAAAAAACTTGCTCTTCTTCCGTAAAAAATTCTTCTAAAAATGCCGAACCCAATCGTTGCATAAAAGTTCGTACCGTGCTTTTATGTTTACGAGCTAAAGTTCTAGCGCATGAAAGTCGAAGTATATACTTTAGTCGATACAAAGTCCGTTTTTTCGAAGATCCACTATGATAATGAAAAAGATTTCTACATATCCGACCAAATCGATCAAGAATATCCCAATCTGATAAATCCGTCCAAATGGGTTTACTAATAGGATGCCCCGATCCAGTACAAAATTGAGCTTTTGATAAGTATCCTATGAGGAGAGTAGCGGGGACTATGGTATCGAATTTTTTCATTCGAGTATCTATGAGAAATGAATTCTCCAGCATTTGATTCCTTACCAACAAAGGACTTTTTGGTACACTTGAAAGGTATCCCATAAAATCGAAGCAAGAGTTTGCTAATTGGTTTATATGGATTCTTCGCGGCTGAGTCCAAAAAAAGAAATAATATTGCCAGAAATTGATAAGGTAGCATTTCCATTTCTTTTTCAAAAAAAAACTGCCTTTTGATGCAAGAATTGCCTTTCCTTGATATCGAACATAATGTATAAGAGGATCCATAAAGAACCATAAGGTTTTCCGAGAAAAACCAGGGTACATTATCCCAAAATGTTCCATCTTCCTAGAAAAGTGGATTCGTTCCAGAAAAGTTCCAGAATATGCTAATGGTAAGCAAGAAGATTGTTTACGAAGAAACAACAAGAAAAATTCATATTCTGATACATAAGAGTTATATAGGAATTTAACTAGTCTTTTATTTTCTTTTTGAAAAAAAAGAATGGATTTCATTGAAGTAATAAAACTATTCCAATTCGAATAGTAGTTGAGAAAGAATCGCAATAAATGCAAAGATGGAACATCTTGGATACGGTATTGAAGGAGTTGAACCAAGATTTCCAAATGGATAGGATAGGGTATTTCTATATGTGATAGATAATCCAAATGCAAAAATTTGTCTTCTAAAAAGGGAAATATTGAATGAATAGAGCGTAAATTCTGAAACTTTGGTATTTCTTTTTCTTTCGGACAAGATAATTCCCGTAGCGAGAATGGGATTTCCACAACAATCGCAAACCCCTCAGATAGAATCTGAGAATAAAACTCAGAATAAAAAAAAATTTTGTAATCCAATAATCGATCTTGATTAGGATGATTAACCGAGTTATCCAAAAAATTCTGCTGATACATTCGAATAATTAAACGTTTCACAAGTAGTGAACTAAATTTCTTGTTATTCCAACTAACTATTTCCACAGGTTCAGAACCGTTTAATCCATAATCATGAGCAAATGCATAAATATACTCCTGAAAGAGAAGTGGGTAGACAAAGTATTGTTGACGAGATTTCTGTTTTTCTGAATACCCTTCGAATTTTTCCATTTGTATTTCTACTTGAATCAGAGAGAAGAAGCATTTCTCGGTTTATCGAATGATGATACATAGTGCAATATGGTCAGAACAGGGTGTTGCATTTTTAATACAAACCCTGGAAAGAAAGGGAGTCTAATCCACGGATCTTTTTCCGCTCCTTTTCTACCGAATTAGTTTATGTTTGTTCTAAATTACAAAAAAGAACAGAACAAGTTTTTTATTTTTGCAGGCCAATCGCTCTTTTGACTTTGGAATACAGCCTCTTTATCAATATACTGCTTCTTTTACACATTCAATCCATAACATCCCTTATTCAATCCATAATCAAGAATAATTAGGATTTCTAAAAAAAAAGAAAAAATAAAGGGTCCACTCATAGGAAAACCCAACCTTTCCCCACATCCGGCACTAATCTATTTTTAACGTCTAATTAGAGCGGGGAATCCTTCCAATTAGGAAGTTAAGCTCGTTGCTTTTTATTTTACCAGAATTGGAGCCAGGCTCTATCCATTTATTCACTAGACCCAGAAAATCGTAATTTTGGATTCCATTCAAAAAAGATTGATTTTATTACGACATGCTATTTTTTCCATTCATTACCTTTGAGGATCAGTCGTGGTCTTCTAGACTCTACCAAGAGTCTGGACGAATTTGTTGTTTCATCCAAATGTGTAAAAGATCATAGTCGCACTTAAAAGCCGAGTACTCTACCATTGAGTTAGCAACCCAGATAAAAAAAGGATCTTAGATACGATCGAAATCCAAAAATCAATGGAATTACACCGCGCGCTTCTGTCAAAACATTGAACTAGCAAGACATCAAAAGAAAGATTTTATCGACCATGAAAAACACTCAAATGGCAAAACGAACAGGTCCGGTTAAATTCCACTAAAGTGAAAAAAAAGAGCGACCCTAATCACGATGGCCAAATTCTCCTTTTTTTAGCGATTTTTATTAAAAAAAATATATATTATATTGTATGAGAATACATGCAAGAGGAACACCCTTATCATTTGAGCGAAGTGTAAGCAGAAAAATTAAATATGGAGTGAGGATAAAGAGACCCATCTATCTACAAATTCTATTTGTTCAATAGACCTTTGTCAATGGAAATACAATGGTAAGAAAACAAATTAGATAGAAAAAGTAAATAAAATAGGGGCTTATGTTGGATTGGCACGATATAAATCCAAATAGGATTAAGAAAGAGGTAAATTGTGTCTAAATAATTAGACAACGAGGAATACTAATAATCTTCTCCTATCCTACTTTTTTATTCATTTAGTTCTTCAATTAACTCAAAGTTCTTTCTTTTTCTTTAAAGAATTCCGCCTTCCTTAAAATATCATAAACAGTTCTTGTCGGTTGAGCACCCTTTTCAAGGAAATAGAGAATAGCTGGAACATTTAAACAAGTTTGATTCTTTATCGGATCATAAAAACCTACTTTTCGAAGATCTCTTCCTTCTCTTCGAGATCGAACATCAATTGCAACGATTCGATAGACAGCTTATTGGGATAGATGTAGATAAACAACGCCCCCCCTAGAAACGTATAGGAGGTTTTCTCCTCATACGGCTCGAGAAAATGATTCGAATTTCTGTCGATAATAATAGAAATTAGACTATGACGTCCATTAATTTCCTTACAGAAAAAACAAATTTCATTTATACTCATGACTCAAGTTGGCTAATTCTGCCTGAGAAACTTCGAAGGCAAAATCCTTCAAAAATTTTTGAGTCGTCTTTAAACTCTTTTCTTTGTCTCATTTCGAACGAATTGACTTTTATTCCTTATTCTGATCCAACTCTGTTGTTGAGACAATTGAAAATTGTGTTTACTTGTTCTGGAATCCTTTATCTTTGATTTGTGAAATCCTTGGGTTTAGACATTACTTCGGGAATTCCTATTTTTTTCTTTCAAAAGAGTAGCAACATACCCTTTTTTCTTATTTCCTTCGATAAAGCATTTATCTCTTCTATAGAAATCTAATAAGGGGGATTGATTCTGATATACTTTTATTGGACTTTCTTCGTATTTTAACCTTTCGATTTATTTCTATATTAAGGATAGACTGACAAAGTTGGCCTAATTTATTAGTTTTCACTAACCCTAGATTCTTTCCCTTGATAAAAAATAAACTCTGTCCTCTCGAGCTCCATCGTGTACTATGTTACTTAAACCCTGCGCAAATTTGGTTCGGAACGAATAGAACAGGCTATGTCGAGCCAAGAGCATTTTCATTACTATGGAAAATGATGGATAGCAAAATCCACAATCGATCATGTCCTTCAAGTCGCACGTTGCTTTCTACCACATCGTTTTAAACGAAGTTTTACCATAACAAACATTCCTCTTTTCATTGCAAAGTGGTATAGAAAATTGATCCAATATGGATGGAATCATGAATAGTCATTGGTTTTGTTTTTTGTATACTAATTAAAATTAAAACTTGCTATCTATGGAGCAATATGGATAAAAGAAAGTAAGTATTTATCCGGGAAGCCTCCGCCAAGATCCAATTTATTTAAACCCATATTCGAATTCTATCATATGAATGAAACATAGAAAAAGACGACTAAACAAGTTTGCTTAAAACTTATTTATTATTAAATTTCCACCCTCAACGGATGGCTCGAGATGATCAATCTTGAAGTGAGAAGAGAAGGATTGACTCTTCCTCAATAAATAAACTATCAACCTCCAAAAAAGTTTAATTCATTTAATTACTAGAATTAGAATTCTATTAGTAATATATTTTTTCCGTACCAAAAACAATTAACTATAATAACTAAATAAACTATTCCAATGAATAGATTGAAAGTTTTTGGTAGTTAATTGTTTTTGGTACTTCTTCGACTCGAAGACCAAAAGGAAGAAAAAAATATGATTAAGTGATTATTAAGTGATTATTAAGTGATCATAGTAGAGGCATATCCTGAATGTGCCTGCTAGATCCCATTTTTTTCATGAAAATAAAGGTAGTCAATTTGACTGGACTTAAGACTTTATTATGTTTTCTGAGAAAACATAAGATATCATTATTCTCTTTAATAAACTTTTGTCTCATACGGAGTACTATATGATTTCACCGTTTGTTTCATCAGAAACAATCTGGGACGGAAGGATTCGAACCTCCGAGTAACGGGACCAAAACCCGCTGCCTTACCACTTGGCCACGCCCCATTTCGGGTTTTATGCGACACTAATAAACACTATTATGTTTATTTGTTATTCGTCAATACCATTTCAATTACATAAATAAAGAAGAGATATTCTCTTGCTAGTATTCTACACATGCAGATAATATAGAATCAAAAAAATGCATTGATCATTACATGGAATTCTATTAAGATATTATATGAAAGTCGAATTTATTCCACTCTCATTTGAGAGTGCGAATACAAGGAGGTATTTTGTGTTTGGGAAAGTCCGAAGAAAAAAAGATTTTGAATCTGCCTTTTCCTTCTTTCCCTTAAAAAAATAACTCAATCAAAATCCAATTATTTACTCTACAAGAATGAAATGCTTGTTATGCCTAATATACTTAGTTTAACCTGTATCTGTTTTAATTCTGTTCTTTATCCTACTAGTTTTTTCTTTGCCAAATTGCCCGAAGCTTATGCTATTTTCAATCCAATCGTGGATATTATGCCTGTTATACCTCTATTCTTTTTTCTATTAGCCTTTGTTTGGCAAGCTGCTGTAAGTTTTCGATGAAATCTTTAGTACTCTGTATGCCAAATTGAATGATGTGTTCATTCCAAAAAAAAAAATTAAAATGGGTAAAAGCCGAGAAGTTTTATATTTTTATATTATGAACCCTCAATTCTAAAATTGAAATTATTCTACATTGAATGGGTAGCTACAGCAATAAATTTGGATCAGCCTTTCTACTCCCCTGCACCTAGGTTGAGCAGGTACCTTTAGGTACCTACACAATACCTATTCAATACCACCTAACCCTATTTTTGCTATTGATAAGAGTTCTTATTATAAATGAATTCTTGCAATTTTTTTCCAGAATTCATTTTTGCATTTTTAGGTATCAAAAAAAACCATCCTAGTGGATCCGTGTGGTAAGGAAAAACTGGTAATCTATTCCTTAAAAAAAAATCTTGGAGATTATGTAATGCTTACTCTCAAACTTTTTGTTTATACAGTAGTGATATTCTTTGTTTCACTCTTTATCTTTGGATTCTTATCTAATGATCCAGGACGGAATCCTGGACGCGAGGAGTAAAAATTCAATTTTTTTTTTTTCTTACAAATTGGATTTGTTTCGTACATTTATCTATGAGAAAATCCGGGGGTCAGAATTCTTTCCAGTTTGAAAGTCCCAAATGATCCAAGGGAGCGGAAAGAGAGGGATTCGAACCCTCGGTACAAAAAAATTGTACAACGGATTAGCAATCCGCCGCTTTAGTCCACTCAGCCATCTCTCCACGTTCCAAAGCGAAAGGTTTCCGTGATATGATATAGGCAAGAAATAAGAAATAACGGTTGCAAAAAACCCCTTTTTTTCTTTCAAAAGTCTATAAAAATTATATTGCCAATTCCATTTTAGTTATATTCTTTTTTCTTAATGTTAATAAAAAAAAGAAGAAAATTCTTGTTTTTTCTTTGTAAAAATCGATATTGACCGAGAGACAATCAAATAGATTTTCTCTTTAGCGGGCATTTCCATATAGGACTTGTTATAATTATAATAAAACAAGCTATATATAAAAAAACGCTTTTTTTTTTTTTGTCGATTATTTATCAAGAAAGCAAAAAGGGTTCTTATCAAATCCACCATAAAATTGGAAAGAAGCATAAAGTAAGTAGACCTGACTCCTTGAATGATGCCTCTATCCGCTATTCTGATATATAAATTCGATGTAGATGAAATTGTATAAGCGAATTTTTCGTATTTCCTTAGACTTAGACCGCGCAAGACAAGAATTTTTCGCTATTTACGATTTCATATTCTTGTTACTAGATGTTCTATAGGAATAAGAAGAAATCGCAACTCCTTTGCGCTACACATAAAAATTGATTTCGAAGGTCCTTTTTTTTTTCAGAATCCTCCATTTTAGTTCTTCCCCCCATGCAATAGAGAGGGAATGGGAAAAAAGGGGTTACTTTTATTTTCATTTTTCCCTTAAAAGATAGACTTTGAAATAGGAGTCTTGGAATAATGCTGAATTCAAAGGTTTATTTCTATAAGTATAAGATAAGAAAAACAAATCGAATCAAATTCATGGATTTACAACGACCTCGGTTGTGACTCCATAGATAAAAATGGAAAATTTCTCTCTTCGAGACCATTGAAAAAGGGCATTGAACGAGAAAGAAATCGTCCACAGATATAAAACTATCATATGCCTTGGAAAGTGATATGAGGTGCTCGGAAATGGTTGAAGTAATTGAATAGGAGGATCACTATGACTATAGCCCTTGGTAGAGTTCCTAAAGAAGAAAATGATCTATTTGATACTATGGATGACTGGTTACGAAGGGACCGTTTCGTTTTTGTAGGATGGTCTGGCCTATTGCTCTTTCCTTGTGCTTATTTCGCTTTAGGGGGTTGGTTTACAGGGACAACTTTTGTAACTTCTTGGTATACCCATGGATTGGCAAGTTCCTATTTGGAAGGTTGTAATTTCTTAACCGCAGCAGTTTCTACCCCTGCCAATAGTTTAGCACACTCTTTGTTGCTACTATGGGGGCCAGAAGCACAAGGAGATTTTACTCGTTGGTGTCAATTAGGCGGTCTATGGACTTTTGTAGCTCTCCACGGGGCTTTTGCACTAATAGGTTTCATGTTACGCCAATTTGAACTTGCTCGGTCTGTTCAATTGCGGCCTTATAATGCAATCTCATTCTCTGGTCCAATTGCTGTTTTTGTTTCGGTATTCCTTATTTATCCACTGGGGCAATCTGGTTGGTTCTTTGCGCCGAGTTTTGGCGTAGCAGCGATATTTCGATTCATCCTTTTCTTCCAAGGATTTCATAATTGGACGTTGAACCCATTTCATATGATGGGAGTTGCCGGAGTATTAGGCGCGGCTCTGCTATGCGCTATTCATGGAGCAACCGTAGAAAACACTCTATTTGAGGACGGTGATGGTGCAAATACCTTCCGTGCTTTTAACCCAACTCAAGCTGAAGAAACTTATTCAATGGTCACTGCTAACCGCTTTTGGTCCCAAATCTTTGGTGTTGCTTTTTCCAATAAACGTTGGTTACATTTCTTTATGCTATTTGTACCCGTCACCGGTTTATGGATGAGTGCTATTGGCGTAGTTGGCTTGGCTCTGAACTTACGTGCCTATGACTTTGTTTCCCAGGAAATCCGTGCAGCGGAAGATCCTGAATTCGAGACTTTCTACACCAAAAATATTCTTTTAAACGAGGGTATTCGTGCGTGGATGGCAGCTCAGGATCAGCCTCATGAAAATCTTATATTCCCTGAGGAGGTTCTACCACGTGGAAACGCTCTTTAATGGAACTTTCGTTTTAGCTGGTCGTGACCAAGAAACCACCGGCTTTGCTTGGTGGGCTGGGAATGCCAGACTTATCAATTTGTCCGGTAAACTACTTGGAGCTCACGTAGCCCATGCCGGATTAATCGTATTCTGGGCCGGAGCAATGAACCTATTTGAAGTGGCCCATTTCGTACCAGAAAAGCCCATGTATGAACAAGGGTTGATTTTACTTCCACACTTAGCTACTCTAGGTTGGGGAGTAGGGCCAGGGGGGGAAGTTCTAGATACTTTTCCATACTTTGTATCTGGCGTACTTCACCTAATTTCCTCCGCAGTCTTAGGCTTCGGTGGCATTTATCACGCGCTTCTGGGACCCGAGACTCTTGAAGAATCTTTTCCATTCTTTGGTTATGTCTGGAAAGATAGAAATAAAATGACTACAATTTTGGGTATTCACTTAATTTTGTTAGGTCTAGGTGCTTTTCTTCTAGTACTCAAGGCTCTTTATTTTGGCGGTGTATATGATACCTGGGCCCCTGGGGGGGGAGATGTAAGAAAAATTACCAATTTGACCCTTAGTCCCAGTGTTATATTTGGTTATTTACTAAAATCTCCTTTTGGGGGAGAAGGGTGGATTGTTAGTGTAGATGATTTAGAAGATATAATTGGTGGACATGTATGGTTGGGTTTTATTTGTGTATTTGGGGGAATTTGGCATATTTTAACCAAACCCTTCGCATGGGCTCGCCGTGCATTTGTATGGTCTGGAGAAGCTTACTTGTCTTATAGTTTAGCTGCTTTATCTGTCTTTGGTTTTATCGCTTGTTGTTTTGTATGGTTCAATAATACAGCTTATCCGAGTGAGTTTTATGGACCCACCGGGCCAGAAGCTTCTCAAGCTCAAGCATTTACTTTTCTAGTTAGAGACCAGCGTCTTGGAGCTAATGTGGGATCCGCTCAAGGACCCACAGGTTTAGGGAAATATCTAATGCGTTCCCCAACTGGGGAGGTTATCTTTGGAGGGGAAACTATGCGTTTTTGGGACCTTCGTGCTCCATGGTTAGAACCTCTAAGGGGCCCCAACGGTTTGGACTTGAGTAGGTTGAAAAAAGACATACAACCTTGGCAAGAACGGCGCTCAGCAGAATATATGACCCACGCTCCTTTAGGCTCTTTAAATTCCGTGGGTGGCGTAGCGACCGAGATCAATGCAGTTAATTATGTCTCTCCTAGAAGTTGGTTATCAACTTCTCATTTTGTTCTAGGATTCTTCTTTTTTGTGGGCCATTTATGGCATGCAGGAAGAGCCCGAGCTGCTGCAGCAGGTTTTGAAAAGGGAATCGATCGTGATTTGGAACCTGTTCTTTACATGAACCCTCTTAACTAAGATTTTCTTATTTATACCTGTTCTACTTTTTTTCTGTTCTGGCTCGGTTATTCTATCTAGCCGAGCCATTCATTCCTTTTTATGAAAGAAAGATAAGGGACAGAATAAAAAAAAATGAAAGAAACAAACGTATTCAATAAGCAAAAGGAGAGAGAGGGATTCGAACCCTCGATAGTTCCTAGAACTATACCGGTTTTCAAGACCGGAGCTATCAACCACTCAGCCATCTCTCCACCGCCTAATCCTTATTTTACTCCTACAAATAGAACATAGCCATATAAAAAATAAAAATATTTATTAACCTCTAGAAAGATATCAGATACAAGTTCCTTTTCGATATATCTCTGTATACTGTATACACGGATACAGGATCCGCTATACCCGCTTGTGAAATAAAGACTAAATAACCTCCTCTCACCCCCATATCCAAATAAAAAAGAGGTTAAGTAATAAATTTTAATTAAAGAGAAGAATCAATGGATTCATGATTAAACCCCTCCTACTTCTTGTATTTTTTTACAATTTTGGTTAAGTGAGGGATCAAATATGTAGTCAACTTTATTTGATGGTAGCTTGGAGGATTAGAAATATGACTATTGCTTTCCAATTAGCTGTTTTTGCATTAATTGCGACTTCCTCAGTCTTAGTAATTAGTGTACCCCTTGTATTTGCTTCTCCTGATGGTTGGTCAAATAATAAAAATGTTGTATTTTCCGGTACATCATTATGGATTGGACTAGTCTTTCTCGTAGCTATTCTGAATTCTCTCATTTCTTAAATTAAATTTGGTTAATATTTAGTAACCCCATAAAAAAGAAATAATAAAGGCCATTTAAAAAATTCGAATAGTGAGACGTATTAAAACGCAATTTGCGTTCCGAATTGCTAGCTCTTCTCTTTCAGTATTATGAAATTCCCATTAGAATATTCATTGACAGATAATAAAAAAAGGAAAACTCTAATATCTAATATAATAGAATAGAAAATGAAATGAAACGGTCGACCCAGACATAGACGGTCGACCCAAGCGGATATACGCTATAAAATATATACCGTAGCGAGCGTAGTTCAATGGTAAAACATCTCCTTGCCAAGGAGAAGATACGGGTTCGATTCCCGCCGCTCGCCCGCTTAATTTATCAAAGTACTATGATAAAAAGTTTAGTCTAGTTAATTGTTTAACTACTTATATTAAATTAAGTATTAATTAAGTATTAGTCTAGTGCCGTATCCCTTACTATATTTACCCTTCCTTTGCATCCCCCTCAAAAAAAGAGGGCGCTCCGGAGGCAGAAATAGAACTAGCCAACAGAGCCCCAAAATTGGGTATTAACTGAGACAAACAACGGGCAAACTGTTTTTAAAAGGAAGGGAGAGGTAGACTGTCCCTTTCATTTCATTTTTATTTTCTGCAAGGTAGGGAGAAGCCTTGCGCCTTCTTTTTGTGAAGGCAAGTGGCTTCGCAAATTGCTCAATTTTGCCCTCTAGGGCCCGGAACTAATGAATAAAAAAGGGTTGGATACGCCCCTCTACCATATCTAGAGAAATAGAATACTCCTTTTATAGAGACTGCTAAGTGCGGAGACGGGAATCGAACCCGTGACCTCAAGGTTATGAGCCTCGTGAGCTACCAAACTGCTCTACTCCGCTCTGTAGTACCAGAAACTGGTGGACAAAAAAGGCTTGAATACAAGCCTTTAACATGTCTAGACAAATAGAATACTCCTTTTATACAGAATGGAGCGGGTAGCGGGAATCGAACCCGCATCGTTAGCTTGGAAGGCTAGGGGTTATAGTCGACGTTGGTTGATTATTTTTAACGTCTCTAATTCAAAACCGAACATGAAATTTTGATTTCATTCGGCTCCTTTATGGATATTCTCACCACTTAACATCTATGTCAGCTTTTCTATTTGAATGGAACCAAAGCTCTCTGCTTTCTAGATGATCCTTATAGAGTAGGAGATAGAAATTCTATCTAAATCCATCTAATCTACTTACTTCGTTCCCTAATTTCATTCAAGAGATCCTGAGGAAAAGAATTGGGTTTCCACCGAGCTGAAACAATATGCGGATGGTTCTAGTAAACCAAAACTATCGTTTTTTAGCTATTTGGCTTCCTTATCCTTTAACAAAAGAAGATTTAGTTACGATTGGAAATCAACTTTTTTGTATCTTCATCCATAGATCCTTTACTCATATTTTCAAAATTGGAATACTTAAATCCAATGCAAAATTATGCTTCGCGACTCTGTACTCATATCATAATCCAATTTTTATTTTGGATGCAATTTAAATTAGTTTTTGGGTACAAATCGCCAGAATGTATATTCTTCCTCAATATGCTATTGAGAGGAAAAGGATTTAATCCTTTATAAGAACTAAAGTTTTCATCGGAATATAAAAAAAAACTTAAGGATGCCTTAAGTATATCATTTCAAATTCAGTTATTAATAGAACGAATCACACTTTTACCACTAAACTATACCCGCTACATTGTATATTATGGTATAAATGGTACCCTTTGTCAAGGATAGCCATTTGACAAGGAGGCTAATTCCCCCTTATTGAATCAGATGGAGAAGGTTCATGACACTGAGCCATTGGTACTTCTACTTCGATCGCGCGCCTTTACTTTAGGATTTAGATAGCCCCTCTCCCTCTGGTCTGTAAAATAAATCTCTTCTTACCCTGCTAATAGCGCCTGAACCAAATGTATTTATTTTGATTAGGATCCTATCCTATTCTACGGTTACGACTACAATAATCATTATTTACTTTGCGAGGACGTAAGTGTGCCAGACTGCTAAATTGTTTTATTATTCCTACAATATAAACTAGGGGATATAGGGGGTAACACTGTCCCTATAAATTCCTTTTTTCCTTTTCTTTTTTGTCCAGAATTGAACAAAAAAGAAATTATAGAAGATGTTTTCTTCCCCCATTAAGTCCGAGCCATAGAGTAAGAGTGAGATGAGTTTTCCAAATTCATCATAGACTTTCCCTATGGCTTGATAGAAGTAAGAAGCAAAGAGTTGTAACTTAAAGAGTCGTAACTTAAAGAAAAAAACGGACAGGGCTGACAGATTTACCTGATGTAAAGAAGATCCTAAAAGTCTATGATTAGTCGACTCTCTCCATTTAACACTTTCCTCTCTCTCCTTTTTTCCACTGACTCAATGCTAGTTTATTAGATTCTTGTTTAAAAGAATCAAAAAAGTTCAATAGAACTAAGAACACATAAAAAATAGCATAGAGGATCAAGGCCATTACCAAAAGTTCCTCCCAAGGATCCTATCCTATTGGGTATCTGTTCCCTGCCTTTTCCCGCTAGGATTGGAAATCTTATATTTTCCATATACCATTGAATCCTTGGGGTTCCAGAATCCGCCTATTTTACTAGCCTTCGGAAACGGAAAACCATGAACCAAGAAGAGTTGGGTATGTTTTTTTTTCTTAATTTTATTTTGAGCTCTCAAGATATCAATACATATACAATCTATACATAATGTCTCTCTCTATATCTCTATATATTATATATATATAATATGTACATTATGCAGTAGACCCATAATGGGAAATCAAAGTGGCAAATTTTTGAATTAAATAAAAAGCCCTTTTAACTCAGTGGTAGAGTAATGCCATGGTAAGGCATAAGTCATCGGTTCAAATCCGATAAAGGGCTTTTTAAATTAGTGGTAGAGTAATCTCGTGCTAAGACGTAAGTCATTGGTTCGAATCTGATAGAGTACTTTTCTACTAAATTGATTCGCTTTTTTCTTTGTTTTTGAAGCTTTCTCTTTAGAGAATTTTATGACTTAGTGCGGGATGAATGCATTTTTGGTCTGAACACTAAATGAAGCACGGAATGGAAATAAAAAAAAAATTGGACTCTTTTTCATCTTATCTTAGATCAATAAAATAACTACCTGTACTGAACTAATCTAGAATCCCTTTTAGTAATCCATTCTTATTCTATACATTTAAAATGAATTTCCCTAAAAGGTAGAGGATGATCCATGAATTAATCTAACCATCAACTAAAAAAATCCTAGATGAAAACATAGCAGAAAAGTTAGAAAAACTCTTTGCTTTGGATCTAGTTATACTTTTCGAGTATATTGACAATTCAAAAAAACTGCTCATACTATGATTATAGTATAATCACGAGCGGTTGTATATGGCCCTATCGTCTAGTGATGCCCCTATCGTCTAGTGGTTCAGGACATCTCTCTTTCAAGGAGGCAGCGGGGATTCGACTTCCCCTGGGGGTAGGGAGTATTATGAAAGGAGGTTAATCATAGATTAGCAAAAACCCTAGAATAAATTCTTCCTGGGTCGATGCCCGAGTGGTTAATGGGGACGGACTGTAAATTCGTTGACAATGTCTACGCTGGTTCAAATCCAGCTCGGCCCAAAAATCTAGGGCTTCGTGAATATGAACTAAATCCTTTTGTTTTTCTCCCATAAAATAAAATGTCTGATCTATAGAAATAAAAGAGAAATAAAAAAGGGGATTTTTTTTTCTAATCCATATCTCTCTCATTCCTTTCTTACAAACAAAAGAGTTTTTCTTGTTGAAGGGTGGATTATTATCCATTTTTAGTGATAAAAAATCACGACATACTAGTTATGTCACTCTCACTATACCCACGTATAATATAATATTAATATGTGGGTATGTAGTATATGATTCGTCTATTTCTTAGAGTACGACAGACGAATCGAATCTTCTTATGGTTCTATTTAAGAATGGGTATGCCATACACCCCGCGGGGATTGTAGTTCAATTGGTCAGAGCACCGCCCTGTCAAGGCGGAAGCTGCGGGTTCGAGCCCCGTCAGTCCCGAACTAGGGTTCAATGAATGGAGAAATTCATATTTCCTTTTTCCATGAAAAAAAAGGGGCAGGGAGCAAGATCAAATACCCATAGGGCACCCTTACTTCACTTTTTTATTTTGCATCTCTCATTAAAGAGGGAGGGAAGGAGTATAGGAATTTTTTTCACTACTCCCGATCGATAAAGATAAAGAAAGACACACATACGATATGTGGATTAGTAGAATTTTAGGATATTACTCTATCTTTCTTTATGATGATACCATCCTCATCTTAATTTCCTATTCCACTGTTATGGAATAGAGTACCGGTATTTTACCGGAATCCATACATAAATTGTATTCCCTTTTTATTTCAGACCTCTTTTCCCCATCTCACTTCTACTGCTTATTTGGATGTCTATGTGACCCATAGAAAGTTGCTCATATAATACATACATAATTGTATGTATAACTATAAGAAAAAGGAAGAGAAATTGTATAAGATTAAGAAAGCTCGTGGGTTAGAGATATAGAAAAGAAAAAGTAGAAAAAAAAGGATTAAAAAAGAGGGAATTCCTAATCCAATCAAAAAACCCATTTTGGTCTTAGTATGGATATAGGATCTTCCTATGTTATACTATATAACTCTCATCCATGAATTGATTTGATAGATCCGATATTCATAATATTGAATTGATTCAGTATTATCAGAATGCAAGCCCTACCCTTGAATTTACAAGATACCCCTTTTTCCTCTCCATGGGATTACATCCCGAGTTATTGTGAAAATAAAAAATAAAGAGGTTATGGAAGTCAATATTCTCGCATTTATTGCTACTGCACTGTTCATTCTAATTCCTACTTCTTTTTTACTTATTATTTATGTAAAAACAGTCAGCCAAAATAATTAAGTGGAATTCCAATTAATCATTGAAGAAATGAAAAAGGGATTAAATAAAAAAAATCCAAGTCTTAAATGAAAGGATCTGGTTGGAATCTTAAAGTGTGGTAGAAAGAACTACATATAGTTTTTTCTACGACACTTTAGAGTCTTTCTATTATATTATCTTTGAATCTACATAGAATAGATTAGTAGATTGAAATAGTTAAGTAGTCTAATTCAATTTCTTTTTTCATTGCATCCACTTAATTTCAATCAGGTCAAAATAAAAAAATCGAAGACAATTCTTGACCAAAGAATCCATGGAAGGAAAGAAAAATAATATAAGAATAGACTATAGTAAAAAGTAAAAGGAAAAAACCAGCGAATCTTTCATGCTTAAATATCCCGCGAGATGCTTCAAAAGAGAATAAAAATTATTCTAAGAATAAAGAAAGAGTATAAAACAAATGGAAAATGTGTGATATGCCGTGAATAGTTCCGTGGAAGAAAGTCTAATTTTCTTATGTATAGAACTTTTTTTAACCATTAGTCATTTCTAGTAGAAATTCTTAATTGGTATAATGGCTCTTTCTTACAATACAAGAGTTTCTTACAGGAGTGAAACAAAACTAAAGAAAAAGATTAAAGAATAACGTTTGACAAAATAATTAATGCAAAACGATCAATTAAAAAAAGAATTGATACAACAATTTGATTACTTAATCAATTAGTAGTATCGTATCCCTAGAGTCCACTCCTTCCCCATACTACTAGTGAAAGAGAAAATGTAAAGACTACCATTAAAGCAGCCCAAGCGAGACTTACTATATCCATCTAAATTATGTCTCCTATTTCTATGAAGGGATTATTCTACTATTGATCAATAATCATAGTGGAATCAAGGGTACAGAGTCAAAAAGGGCTTCTGCCCTAAGGCCATGGATCAATCAGTTCAAGGAATTTACTCCTAACAAATTCTTATAGGAATTCTTGTAGAATTAGAGAGCATTAAAAATACGATACTATAAAGCCCTTTTTTCCTTACCTTAAAAAAGAAAGAGTACGGGAATGATGTCCTGAATAGAAGAAGCGGGAATAGGAAGATTTTTTATTCCTTTTGTTACTCTAGTGTATGTAGGTCACATAAGATGTACGATAAAAAAATGTATGATAATTAGGAAGTCTTGATATTCTTTCGTGGAGTCCCTTCTGGAATCTTAGATTGAAAAAGAGAAGAATGCCCCTTAGGGACCTTTCTTTGGATACCAAGATTTCTGACATCTTATCCTCGTATTTAAAAATTCTCAAATCGAATCAATTAAGAACCAATTCAAATTCATATAATAAAAGAATAAGGAAACACTACCTCACCCCTATTGATAACCATTTTGGCCACTACCGCCAAAACAAACCCTAACCCTAGTTTAAGGATAGAACTATGGTATGGTTTCTCTAAACCCAGTATCGGCAGGCTTAGTTACTCTCTTGCCCGAACTTATGCGAAGTAAAAATTGATTGAATTCGATCAGTACTAGAAAACCTAAGTATTTTATTGATCAGGCGGCACCCAGATTTGAACTGGGGATAAAGGATTTGCAGTCCCCTGCCTTACCGCTTGGCCATGCCGCCAAAAAATCCGATCGAAAATCTAGAAAACAGCAAGTATTCATCCACGTTTTCTTACGAAAAGCCCCTTTCTTTTATTTTGAATATAATTAAACTTACTTTTTTCCAATCTTTTTCAAAAAAGATACTCCTGCTTTTTTTGATCCAGTTTCGATTATTCTCCTCGATAGATTCTATCTTAAAACATACATTGCTAACACAATAAAACTTCCCATTTCTTTCTATTGAGATGAAAAAGAAGAAAAGTGGATTTCTAGTCACAGGCTGCAAAATTCAGAACAAATTGGAACCATTAACTAGAATTCTCTTTCTTTTTTGAATTGCAGTAGTGAACTACTCTTAAATCGGTATTATCTCCCCCCCTTCAATTTCAATGGCATAATAAAATATTATGGCTTTATGCTTAATCCGTGTATAGGTGAACTTTAGGTCCGAGCAGCATTATTATCCAAAGATCCCCTTTATGTACATATCTCTATGGGGAATCGTGCTTTAATTTTTCAAAGTATTAAATTAAATATCTTGAATAAAAAAAGGAAATTTGCTCTGATATTAGAGTATAACCTGACTATCTTGGCCTACCCAAGTGAAATTACGATAAAAGAAAAGCATGGATATGGGGAGAGGTGGATAATTAGATTGGCATGTACTTAAAAAAGGGACTTACTTTATTTTAGAATTCCACAATGAAATACTTAATTTTCTAGCAATTATACTACTCCGATCCGAAATAAAAAAGAACCCTCAAATTATTTTTAGAAATTAAAGTAAGCACGCTATTCTAAATCGAAGTAAAGTAAAACTTTCTAGTGTATTATATTACGGCTTTATTACATTCATAGAAAGGGGATAAAATGAGAAATCTTTGCCATTCAATCTGATTAGAATATTATAAAGTATAAGTGGCATAATTTTTTTTGTAGGAATATTTTAGCAATTCATTTTCATTTCATTTGTACCCCTGGTAAACTAGAATTTTCGTCGAAATGGTCTCTATTCATATGTATGAAATACATATATGAAATACGTATGTGGAGTTCCCTAGAATTTCATGTGATTCAGTAAACAGAATATAGATTCCATGATTGCTAGATCAATCCGTAGGGATTGATGAAGAGTGAGCTGATAATGGAATTTTTCTTTGATAAACAGGAAACTTAAGATTAAGATGCTCCGGAATGGAAACGAGGGAATGTCCACAATACCCGGATTTAGTCAGATCCAATTCGAGGGATTTTTTAGGTTCATTAATCAAGCCTTGGCAGAAGAACTTGACAAGTTTCCAACAATTAAAGATCCAGATCACGAAATTGCATTTCAATTATTTGCGAAAGGATATCAATTGCTAGAACCCTCGATAAAAGAAAGAGATGCTGTGTATGAATCACTCACCTATTCTTCCGAATTATATGTATCTGCGAGATTAATTTTTGGTTTCGATGTGCAAAAGCAAACCATTTCTATCGGAAACATTCCTATAATGAATTCCTTAGGAACCTTTATTATAAATGGAATATACCGAATTGTGATCAATCAAATATTGCTAAGTCCTGGTATTTACTACCGCTCGGAATTAGATCATAAGGGAATTTCTATCTACACCGGGACTATAATATCAGATTGGGGAGGGAGATCGGAATTAGCAATTGATAAAAAAGAAAGGATATGGGCTCGCGTGAGTAGAAAACAAAAGATATCTATTCTAGTTCTATCATCAGCTATGGGTTCGAATCTAAGAGAAATTCTAGATAATGTTTCCTACCCTGAAATTTTCTTGTCTTTCCCGAATGCTAAGGAGAAGAAGAGGATTGAGTCAAAAGAAAAAGCTATTTTGGAGTTTTATCAACAATTTGCTTGTGTAGGTGGGGACCTGGTATTTTCGGAGTCCTTATGCGAGGAATTACAAAAGAAATTTTTTCAACAAAAATGTGAATTAGGAAGGATTGGTCGACGAAATATGAATCGGAGACTTAATCTTGATATACCTCAGAACAATACATTCTTGTTACCACGAGATGTATTGGCCGCTACGGATCATTTGATTGGAATGAAATTTGGAACGGGTATACTTGACGATGACGATATGAATCACTTGAAAAATAAACGTATTCGTTCGGTTGCGGATCTGTTACAAGATCAATTCGGATTGGCTCTTGGTCGTTTACAACATGCAGTTCAAAAAACTATTCGTAGAGTATTCATACGTCAATCGAAACCGACTCCCCAAACTTTGGTAACTCCAACTTCAACTTCAATTTTATTAATAACTACTTATGA
The DNA here is from genome assembly GCF_904849725.1 of Hordeum vulgare subsp. vulgare. Classification (NCBI taxonomy): domain Eukaryota; kingdom Viridiplantae; phylum Streptophyta; class Magnoliopsida; order Poales; family Poaceae; genus Hordeum; species Hordeum vulgare. The sequence goes on from NW_025422511.1 coordinate 43,236, forward strand.
GACCTTTTTTGGCACATACCCATTATCTCAAGTTTTTGATCAAACGAATCCATTGACACAAACTGTTCATGGGCGAAAAGTGAGTTGTTTAGGTCCTGGAGGGTTGACGGGGAGAACCGCAAGTTTTCGGAGCCGAGATATTCATCCGAGTCACTATGGGCGTATTTGTCCAATTGACACGTCTGAAGGAATCAATGTTGGACTTACTGGATCCTTAGCAATTCATGCGAGAATTGATCACTTGTGGGGATCTATAGAGAGTCCGTTTTATGAAATATCTGCTGAGAAAGCAAAAGAAAAAAAAGAGAGACAGGTGGTTTATCTATCACCAAATAGAGATGAGTATTATATGATAGCAGCAGGAAATTCTTTGTCCTTGAATCAAGGTATTCAGGAAGAACAGGTTGTTCCAGCTAGATACCGCCAAGAATTCTTGACTATTGCATGGGAACAGATTCATGTTAGAAGTATTTTTCCTTTCCAATATTTTTCTATTGGGGGTTCTCTCATTCCTTTTATTGAGCACAATGATGCGAATCGGGCTTTAATGAGTTCTAATATGCAGCGCCAAGCAGTTCCACTTTCTCGGTCCGAGAAATGCATTGTTGGAACTGGATTGGAACGCCAAACAGCTCTAGATTCGAGGGTTTCCGTTATAGCCGAACGCGAGGGAAAGATCATTTCTACTGATAGTCATAAGATACTTTTATCAAGTAGTGGGAAGACTATAAGTATTCCTTTAGTTAACCACCGTCGCTCTAACAAAAATACTTGTATGCACCAAAAACCTCGGGTTCCACGGGGTAAATCCATTAAAAAAGGACAAATTTTAGCAGAAGGAGCTGCTACAGTTGGGGGGGAACTTGCTTTAGGAAAAAACGTATTAGTAGCTTATATGCCATGGGAAGGTTACAATTTTGAAGACGCAGTACTAATTAGCGAACGTTTGGTATATGAGGATATTTATACCTCTTTTCACATCCGGAAATATGAAATTCAGACGGATACGACAAGCCAGGGCTCCGCTGAAAAAATCACTAAAGAAATACCACATCTAGAAGAACATTTACTCCGCAATTTGGACAAAAATGGAGTTGTTAGGTTGGGATCCTGGGTAGAAACTGGTGATATTTTAGTAGGTAAATTAACGCCTCAGATAGCGAGCGAATCATCATATATCGCAGAAGCTGGATTATTACGGGCCATATTCGGCCTTGAGGTTTCCACTTCAAAAGAAACTTCTCTGAAATTACCTATAGGTGGAAGAGGGCGCGTTATCGATGTGAAATGGATCCAAAGGGACCCCCTCGACATAATGGTTCGTGTATATATTTTACAGAAACGTGAAATCAAAGTTGGGGATAAAGTAGCCGGAAGACATGGGAATAAAGGGATCATTTCCAAAATTTTGCCTAGGCAAGATATGCCCTATTTGCAAGATGGAACACCCGTTGATATGGTCTTCAATCCCTTAGGAGTACCCTCCCGAATGAATGTGGGACAAATATTTGAAAGCTCGCTCGGATTAGCGGGGGATCTGCTAAAGAAACATTATAGAATAGCACCCTTTGATGAGAGATATGAGCAAGAGGCTTCAAGAAAACTTGTGTTTTCAGAATTATATGAAGCCAGTAAAGAAACAAAAAATCCATGGGTATTTGAACCCGAGTACCCGGGAAAAAGCAGAATATTTGATGGAAGAACAGGCGACCCCTTTGAGCAACCTGTTCTAATAGGGAAGTCCTATATCTTAAAATTAATTCATCAAGTTGATGAGAAAATTCATGGGCGTTCTACTGGGCCCTACTCACTTGTTACACAACAACCGGTTAGAGGAAGAGCCAAGCAAGGGGGACAACGAGTAGGAGAAATGGAAGTTTGGGCTTTAGAAGGATTTGGTGTTGCTCATATTTTACAAGAGATACTTACTTATAAATCTGACCATCTTATAGCTCGCCAAGAAATACTTAATGCTACGATCTGGGGAAAAAGAATACCTAATCATGAGGATCCTCCAGAATCTTTTCGAGTGCTCGTTCGAGAACTACGATCTTTGGCTCTAGAACTGAATCATTTCCTTGTATCTGAAAAGAACTTCCAGGTTAATAGGGAGGAAGTTTGATCGGAATAAATATAAATTCTTTTCTTATTTCTATTTTATGATTGACCAATATAAACATCAACAACTTCAAATTGGACTCGTTTCCCCTCAACAAATAAAGGCTTGGGCTAACAAAAACCTACCTAATGGAGAAGCCGTTGGCGAAGTCACAAGGCCCTCTACTTTTCATTATAAAACCGATAAACCAGAAAAAGATGGATTGTTTTGCGAAAGAATCTTTGGACCCATAAAAAGCGGGATTTGCGGTTGTGGCAATTCTCGAGCGAGCGGAGCTGAAAACGAAGACGAAAGATTTTGCCAAAAATGCGGGGTAGAATTTGTGGATTCTCGGATACGAAGATATCAAATGGGATACATCAAACTCGCATGTCCCGTGACTCATGTGTGGTATTTGAAAGGTCTTCCTAGTTATATCGCGAATCTTTTAGATAAACCTCTTAAGAAGTTGGAGGGCCTAGTATACGGCGATTTCTCTTTTGCTAGGCCCAGCACTAAAAAACCCACTTTTTTACGATTACGAGGTTTATTCGAAGAGGAAATTGCATCCTGTAACCACAGCATTTCTCCCTTTTTTTCTACCCCAGGCTTTGCAACATTTCGAAATCGGGAAATTGCGACAGGAGCAGGTGCTATTAGAGAACAATTAGCAGATTTGGATTTGCGAATTATTATAGAGAATTCTTTGGTCGAATGGAAGGAATTAGAAGACGAGGGGTATAGTGGAGATGAGTGGGAAGATAGAAAAAGACGAATAAGAAAAGTTTTTTTGATTAGACGCATGCAATTGGCGAAACATTTTATTCAAACAAATGTAGAACCAGAATGGATGGTTTTGTGCTTATTACCGGTTCTTCCTCCCGAATTGAGACCTATTGTTTATAGGTCTGGAGATAAAGTAGTGACTTCAGACATTAATGAACTTTATAAGAGAGTTATCCGTCGGAACAACAATCTTGCCTATCTATTAAAAAGAAGTGAATTAGCGCCAGCAGATTTAGTAATGTGCCAGGAAAAATTGGTACAAGAAGCCGTGGATACACTTCTTGATAGTGGGTCCCGCGGGCAACCGACGAGGGATGGTCACAATAAAGTATACAAATCACTTTCAGATGTAATTGAAGGTAAAGAGGGAAGGTTTCGCGAGACTCTGCTTGGGAAACGGGTCGATTACTCGGGGCGTTCTGTCATTGTTGTGGGTCCTTCGCTTTCATTACATCAATGTGGATTACCTCTAGAGATAGCAATAAAGCTTTTTCAGCTATTTGTAATTCGCGATTTAATCACGAAACGCGCCACTTCTAATGTCAGGATTGCTAAAAGGAAAATTTGGGAAAAGGAACCCATTGTATGGGAAATACTTCAAGAAGTTATGCGGGGACATCCTGTACTGTTAAATAGAGCACCTACTCTGCATAGATTAGGCATACAGGCCTTTCAACCCACTTTAGTAGAGGGGCGTACTATTTCTTTACACCCATTAGTGTGTAAGGGTTTCAATGCAGACTTTGATGGAGATCAAATGGCTGTTCATCTACCTTTATCCTTGGAAGCTCAGGCGGAAGCCCGTTTACTTATGTTTTCTCATATGAATCTCTTATCTCCTGCTATTGGGGATCCTATTTGCGTACCAACCCAAGACATGCTTATCGGGCTTTATGTATTAACAATTGGAAAGCGTCGAGGTATTTGTGCAAATAGATATAATAGTTTCAGAAACTATCCAAATTTAAAAGTCAATTACAATAATAATAATTCTAAGTATAGGAAAGATAAAGAACCCCATTTTTCTAGTTCTTATGATGCACTGGGAGCTTATAGACAAAAACTAATCAGTTTAGATAGTCCCTTGTGGCTACGATGGAACCTGGATCAACGCGTCATTGGGTCAAGAGAAGTTCCGATTGAAATTCAATATGAATCTTTGGGGACTTATCATGAGATTTATGCTCACTATCTAATAATGGGAAATAGAAAAAAAGAAATTCGTTCGATATACATTCGAACCACTCTTGGTCATATTTCTTTTTATAGAGAAATAGAGGAAGCCGTACAAGGATTTAGTCAGGCCTATTCATACACTACCTAAACAAGAAAGTTAGATTCGGCGATGCCCCTCCCCTTTGCTTTCGGGGGGCATTCCGATTTCCCTAGTATCATCATTATTTGCCACGCGAATCCAGATTGAGATTGAGGCAATTAAGTTAATTAAATTTTCGAATCACTGACTCAGGCCCATTGTCGAATCCTACTCAGCAATTGTCGAATCCTACTCAGCCGAAAAGGGGGTACTTATGTATGGCGGAACGGGCCAATCTGGTCTTTCATAATAAAGAGATAGACGGAACTGGTATGAAACGACTTATTAGCAGATTAATAGATCATTTTGGAATGGGATATACATCCCATATACTGGATCAACTAAAGACTCTGGGCTTCTATCAAGCCACTACTACATCGATTTCGTTAGGAATCGAGGATCTTTTAACAATACCCTCTAAGGGATGGTTAGTCCAAGACGCGGAACAACAGAGTTTTCTTTTGGAGAAACACTATTATTATGGGGCTGTACACGCGGTAGAAAAATTACGCCAATCTGTTGAGATATGGTATGCGACAAGTGAATATTTGAAACAAGAAATGAATTCAAATTTTCGGATAACGGATCCTTCTAATCCAGTCTATCTAATGTCTTTTTCAGGAGCCAGAGGAAATGCATCTCAAGTACACCAATTAGTAGGTATGAGAGGATTAATGTCGGACCCTCAAGGACAAATGATTGATTTACCTATTCAAAGCAATTTACGCGAGGGACTTTCTTTGACAGAATATATAATTTCCTGCTATGGAGCCCGCAAAGGGGTTGTAGATACTGCTGTACGAACAGCAGATGCTGGATATCTTACACGTAGACTTGTTGAAGTAGTTCAACATATTATTGTGCGTAGAAGAGATTGTGGTACTATCCGAGGTATTTCTGTAAGTCCTCAAAATGGGATGACGGAAAAACTTTTTGTCCAAACACTAATTGGTCGTGTATTAGCAGACGATATATATATCGGTTCACGATGCATTGCCGCGCGAAATCAAGATATTGGAATTGGATTAGTCAATCGATTCATAACTGCCTTTCGAGCACAACCATTTCGAGCACAACCAATATATATTAGAACCCCCTTTACTTGCCGAAGCACTTCTTGGATCTGTCAATTATGCTATGGCCGGAGTCCTACTCATAGTGATCTGGTGGAATTGGGAGAAGCCGTAGGTATTATTGCGGGTCAATCAATTGGGGAGCCAGGGACTCAACTAACATTAAGAACTTTTCATACTGGCGGAGTATTCACAGGGGGTACTGCCGACCTTGTACGATCCCCTTCGAATGGAAAAATCCAATTCAATGAGAATTTGGTTCACCCCACACGTACCCGTCATGGACAGCCTGCTTTTCTATGTTATATAGACTTGCATGTAACTATTCAGAGTCAAGATATTCTATATAGTGTGAATATTCCCTCAAAAAGCTTGATTCTAGTGCAAAATGATCAATATGTAAAATCTGAACAAGTAATTGCGGAGATTCGTGCCGGAACGTCCACTTTACATTTTAAAGAAAGGGTACAAAAGCATATTTATTCTGAATCAGACGGCGAAATGCACTGGAGTACTGATGTTTACCATGCGCCCGAATATCAATATGGTAATCTTCGTCGATTACCAAAAACAAGCCATTTATGGATATTATCCGTAAGTATGTGCAGATCCAGTATAGCGTCTTTTTCACTCCACAAGGATCAAGATCAAATGAATACTTATGGTAAAAAAGATAGGGAAATTCTTGATTATTCAACGTCGGATCGAATCATGTCCAATGGCCATTGGAATTTGATCTATCCTTCTATTTTTCAAGATAATTCAGATTTGTTGGCGAAAAAGCGAAGAAATAGGTTCGTCATTCCATTACAATATCATCAAGAACAAGAGAAAGAACTAATATCCTGTTTTGGGATTTCGATTGAAATCCCCTTTATGGGTGTTTTACGTAGAAATACTATTTTTGCTTATTTTGACGATCCCCGATACAGAAAAGATAAAAAGGGTTCAGGAATTGTTAAATTTAGATATAGGACCCTAGAAGAAGAATATAGGACTCGAGCGGAAGACTCAGAAGAGGAATATGAGACCCTAGAACACGAATACAGGACCCGAGAGGACGAATATGAAACCCTAGAAGAATCTAAATATGGAATCCTAGAAGACGAATACGAATATGAAACCCTAGAAAACGAATATGGGAGCCCAGAAAACAAATATGGGAACCCAGAGAACGAATATAGGACTTTAGAGAAAGACTCAGAAGAGGAATATGGGAACCCAGAGAGCAAATATAGGACCCAAGAGGACGAATATGGAACTTTAGAAGAAGACTCAGAAGACGAATATGGCAGCCCCGGGGAAAGCGGCGAGGAAAAATATGGTACTTTAGAGGAAGACTCAGAAGAAGACTCAGAGGACGAATACGAGAGCCCAGAGGAAGATTCCATCTTAAAAAAAGAGGGTTTGATTGAGCATCGAGGAACAAAAGAATTTAGTCTAAAATACCAAAAAGAAGTAGATCGGTTTTTTTTCATTCTTCAAGAACTTCATATCTTGCCGAGATCTTCATCCCTAAAGATACTTGACAATAGTATTATTGGAGTGGATACACAACTCACAAAAAATACAAGAAGTGGACTAGGCGGACTGGTCCGAGTGAAGAGAAAAAAAAGCCATACGGAACTCAAAATATTTTCCGGAGATATTCATTTTCCTGAAGAGGCAGATAAGATATTAGGTGGGTGTTTGATACCGCCAGAAAGACAAAAAAAAGATTCTAAGGAATCAAAAAAAAAGAAAAATTGGGTCTATGTTCAACGGAAAAAAATTCTCAAGAGCAAGGAAAAGTATTTTGTTTCCGTTCGCCCTACAGTGGCATATGAAATGGACGAAGGAAGAAATTTAGCAACACTTTTCCCGCAGGATCTCTTGCAAGAAGAAAATAATCTCCAAATTCGACTTGTCAATTTTATTTATCATGAAAATAGCAAGTTAACTCAAAGAATTTATCACACAAATAGTCAATTTGTTAGAACTTGCTTAGTAGTGAATTGGGAACAAGAAGAAAAAGAAAAGGCTGGTGCTTCCCTTGTTGAGGTAAGAGCAAATGATCTTATTCGCGATTTCCTAAGAATTGAGTTAGTCAAGTCCACTATTTCGTATACACGAAAAAGGTATGATAGGACAAGTGGAGGACCGACTCCCCATAATAGGTTAGATCGCGCCAATAGCAATTCTTTTTATTCCAAGGCGAAGATTGAATCACTTAGCCAACATCAAGAAGCTATTGGCACTTTGTTGAATCGAAATAAAGAATACCAATCTTTGATGATTTTGTCGGCATCCAACTGTTCTCGAATTGGTTTATTCAAGAATTCAAAACATCCCAATGCGATAAAAGAATGGAATCCTAGAATTCCTATTCTAGAAATTTTTGGGCCCTTAGGGGCTATTGTAGCTAGTATATCGCATTTTTCTTCATCTTACTATTTACTAACGCATAATAAAATCCTGCTAAAAAAATATTTGTTCGTTGACAATTTGAAACAAACCTTCCAAGTACTTCAAGAACTTAAATACTCTTTAATAGATGAAAATAAAAGGATTTCCAATTTCGATAGTAACATAATGTTGGATCCATTCCTTTTGAATTGTCACTTTGTCCATCATGATTCTTGGGAAGAGACATTGGCAATAATTCACCTTGGACAATTTATTTGTGAAAATGTATGTCTATTTAAATCGCACATAAAAAAATCTGGTCAAATTTTCAGTGTAAATATGGATTCCTTTGTTATAAGAGCAGCTAAACCTTATTTGGCCACTACAGGAGCAACTGTTAATGGTCATTATGGAGAAATCCTTTACAAGGGAGATAGGTTAGTTACGTTTATATATGAAAAATCGAGATCTAGTGACATAACGCAAGGTCTTCCAAAAGTGGAACAAATCTTTGAAGCGCGTTCAATTGATTCATTATCCCCCAATCTCGAAAGGAGAATTGAGGATTGGAATGAGCGTATACCAAGAATTCTTGGGGTCCCTTGGGGATTCTTGATTGGAGCTGAGCTAACCATAGCCCAAAGTCGTATTTCTTTGGTTAATAAAATCCAAAAGGTTTATCGATCCCAAGGGGTACAGATCCATAATAGACATATAGAGATTATTATACGCCAAGTAACATCAAAAGTGCGGGTTTCCGAAGATGGAATGTCTAATGTTTTTTCGCCTGGGGAATTAATCGGACTATTGCGAGCGGAACGAGCAGGGCGAGCTTTGGATGAATCGATCTATTATCGGGCAATCTTATTGGGAATAACAAGGGCTTCCCTGAATACCCAAAGTTTCATATCTGAAGCAAGTTTTCAAGAAACTGCTCGAGTTTTAGCAAAAGCTGCCCTACGAGGTCGCATTGATTGGTTGAAAGGCTTGAAAGAAAACGTAGTTCTGGGGGGGATTATACCTGTTGGTACCGGATTCCAAAAATTTGTGCATCGTTCCCCACAAGACAAGAACCTTTATTTCGAAATAAAAAAAAAAAATCTATTCGCGTCGGAAATGAGAGATTTTTTGTTTCTCCATACAGAATTAGTTTCTTCAGATTCTGACGTAACAAACAATTTTTATGAGACATAAAAACCCCCATTTAACATTTAACCCTAAGGATACATAAAACATATTTTTTACTTTACTAGACTTTTGAACTTAGAACACTAACAGGTTAAATTTTAGATTTTTAAGATTTTTATTTTAATAAGTAAAACAAGTCAGTTAATTCATTAAATTAAGGTTTTGTTTATACCATGTATCAATGTATCAATGGCCAACTCTTAGTACAAGGTTCTCTCAGAACAATTATTATTTTATTTATTTCAAGCTATTTCGGATCTTTCTTAATCTTCAAAAAGAAATAAATTCCGTAATGGAATGTTAGGATGAAAAAAAAAGGAAGTGTGGAAAAAATGACAAGAAGATATTGGAACATTAATTTGAAAGAGATGATAGAAGCAGGAGTTCATTTTGGTCATGGTATTAAGAAATGGAATCCTAAAATGGCCCCTTACATTTCGGCAAAGCGTAAAGGTACTCATATTATAAATCTCGCTAGAACGGCCCGTTTTTTATCAGAAGCTTGTGATTTAGTTTTTGATGCAGCAAGTCAGGGAAAAAGTTTCTTAATTGTTGGTACCAAAAAAAGAGCAACAGATTTAGTAGCATCAGCTGCAATAAGGGCTCGTTGTCATTATGTTAATAAAAAGTGGTTCAGTGGTATGTTAACGAATTGGTCGATTACGAAAACTAGACTTTCTCAATTTAGAGACTTAAGAGCGGAAGAAAAAATGGGAAAATTCCACCATCTCCCAAAAAGAGATGTGGCAATCTTGAAGAGAAAATTATCTACCTTACAAAGGTATCTCGGCGGGATCAAATATATGACGAGATTGCCAGACATTGTGATCGTCCTTGATCAGCAAAAAGAGTATATAGCTCTTCGGGAATGTGCCATTTTGGGAATTCCTACTATTTCTTTAGTCGATACAAATTGTGACCCGGATCTCGCGAATATATCGATTCCAGCCAACGATGACACTATGACTTCAATTCGATTGATTCTTAACAAATTAGTATTTTCAATTTGTGAGGGCCGTTCTCTCTATATAAGAAATCGTTGATTAAGAATATATAGTGAATTCTTGGACAACTGCGTAGATTTATGGAATGACTTACTATATCTTTTTTTGCATAGAATTTGTTTTGCATAGAAAAAAGAAGGGGAATATTGATATATATTAGAGGGTATTGATATATATTATGATCTGATGTGCTTTCTTGGTATCCTAAATATCAAATTAATAGTTCAAGTTGCTGAGTTGAGAAAGAGATGGTTGAATCAAAAGAATTCCTTTTTTGAAGTTCAATTTTTATCAGAGGACAATATGAATATTATACCTTGTTCCATTAAAACACTCAAGGGGTTATACGATATATCGGGTGTAGAAGTAGGCCAACACTTCTATTGGCAAATAGGAGGTTTTCAAATTCATGCCCAGGTACTCATCACTTCTTGGGTCGTAATTACTATCTTGCTAGGTTCAGTTGTCATAGCTGTTCGGAATCCACAAACCATCCCGACCGACGGGCAGAATTTTTTTGAATATGTCCTTGAGTTTATTCGAGACTTGAGCAAAACTCAGATTGGAGAAGAATATGGTCCCTGGGTTCCCTTTATTGGAACTATGTTCCTTTTTATTTTTGTTTCAAATTGGTCGGGTGCTCTTTTACCTTGGAAAATTATAGAGTTACCCCATGGGGAATTAGCAGCGCCCACGAATGATATAAATACTACTGTTGCTTTAGCTTTACTCACGTCAGCGGCATATTTTTATGCTGGTCTTAGCAAAAAAGGATTGAGCTATTTCGAGAAATATATTAAACCAACCCCAATCCTTTTACCAATTAACATCCTAGAAGATTTCACAAAACCATTATCGCTTAGCTTTCGACTTTTCGGGAATATATTGGCGGATGAATTAGTCGTTGTTGTTCTTGTTTCTTTAGTCCCCTTAGTAATCCCTATACCGGTCATGTTTCTTGGATTATTTACAAGCGGTATTCAAGCTCTTATTTTTGCAACATTAGCCGCAGCCTATATAGGTGAATCCATGGAGGGTCATCATTGAATTGACTAGTTTTGGAATATAGTATTTTTTTTTTCAGCTTAGCTCAATTCATGCATGGTTCCAGATAATCTGCTTGGTTGCAATAGTTAGAAATGCGTATGAATATATAGCCTAGAGTTGTAGGAGAGAGAATAGAATAGACTATATTATGGAATTTTCAAAGTATATATGCATTAAGGAGGGTGGAGTCAGGCTAGATCTATACTATAATAAATATCCTTAATATCTATAAGTGGAGTCCTCTTTTATGCGGGTTTCCACTTTAAGCAATGATTTTAGAATCCGATTCAATAGAAAATGAGAAAATATGCAAACAAAATAGAAGAAACAAATGTATATAGGATATTGATATTATATTATATATTCCTAGGTTAGATTCATTATCTAATCCGATATATGGATATAGAATTCCCTTCTATGTAGTTCGGACAATTCACATTTCAATTTGATTTCAATTTGTACTTTTTAGTTACTTTACTTCTCCCCAATAGAGCTTAGAAGTAAGAATTTTTTGGTTGATTGTATCCTTAACCATTTCTTTTTTTTTGACACGAGGAACTACTCACCATGAATCCACTAATTGCTGCTGCTTCTGTTATTGCTGCTGGATTGGCCGTAGGGCTTGCTTCTATTGGACCTGGAGTTGGTCAAGGTACTGCTGCAGGACAAGCTGTAGAAGGTATTGCGAGACAGCCAGAAGCAGAAGGTAAAATACGAGGTACTTTATTGCTTAGTCTAGCTTTTATGGAAGCTTTAACAATTTATGGACTAGTTGTGGCACTAGCGCTTTTATTTGCGAACCCTTTTGTTTAATCCTAAAAAAAAAAGTTCTTTCGATTTCGATTAGATACTTTTTTCTTTTTTTAGTAAATTGGTATTTGCTTCCGCAATTCCAATTATATCAATACTTTATTTAATTTACTCCTATTTATTACTCCTGGAATTATCTATTTATCGGGACAGATAATACCGCATTCTAGGAAGGGCTGAGTTGAGTATGATTAATTTAGAAGATATGCTCGCCTTCTTATTTCCCGTCCTTAGTTTAGGAAAGTGGAAAGTTTTTTCCTTTTATTTTAGGAATTTTGGGAACGGAACATTTCAACAAAGGAAGCCTTTCACCGGTCAAACAAGACCTAAGACTTAATCTAAAAGAAATTACTAGATTGAATCTATTTGCATTAAAAAAACCGATCAAAAAAGGGCGAGCGAAGTAAGTGATCGAAAAACTTTGTTCTTTGTTCGTCCTATCTATAAGAGGAGAGCATATGAAAAATGTAACCCATTCTTTCGTTTTTTTAGCTCACTGGCCATCCGCTGGCAGTTTCGGGCTTAATACCGATATTTTAGCAACAAATCTAATAAATCTAACTGTAGTGGTTGGTGTTTTGATTTTTTTTGGAAAGGGAGTGTGCGAGTTGTCTATTTCAAGAATAGATTGGATCTATCCGGCTGCACTTTAGAATATTTTTTAGTATTTTTCGGATAAATAAGAAAAGGGTGCACGATCTCGACGAATTACTTCTGAATAAATTCAGAAATCATATGGAAGAACCATAGCATTTCGCGACTCATTGGTAAATCAATTTTGATTCTCTATAAACCAAGAATGTGAGACCATTAACACGGTTAAAGCTAAACTGCTTGAAGTCCAGGCAAAAAGAGGTACTCTTTCTACAACTATATTAGTATTAGTACCGAATTTAAACGGGAAATAGCTAATGTAAAATTTATCTGATATAGAACACTCATATCGATAAAATGGTTTGAACTATTTACTAGAAAAAAAAAGAAGGGGCACCCTGCCCTTTTTTAACCAATGCCGAATCGACGACCTATGTATAAAAAAGAGAAATTTTTTGGATTTGAAGAAAAAAAAAAAAGAATTCTATTAATTTTCATTTTCCATTTATTTAGTTAGTTTTTCTTAATGAAATTGAAATTATTAACTAAAGGGCAAATATAAATAAAGAAACAACTTTGCTGACCATGATATATTTTTATCTAGGCGGAAGAGTCCTCTTAATATTTATCTAGTCTTATATAGGTTTCGGTATATTGAAATATAAACATAAAAAATAAGATAGAGGATAGGCTCATTACTTATACTTAAAAAAAGATATGGAAATTGCTATAGCAAAAAAAGAAAAAAAGGAGCGTGAGAGCCAAATGAATCGAAAGATTCATGTTTGGTTCGGGAAGAGATCATAAAAGTTGTAAACTTACAAAATAATCTACTTTCATTAAAAGATTTATTAGATAATCGAAAACAGAGGATCTTGAGTACTATTCGAAATTCAGAAGAATTGCGTAGAGGGACCATTGAGCAACTCGAAAAAGCTCGGATTCGATTACAGAAAGTCGAACTAGAAGCGGATGAGTATCGAATGAATGGATACTCTGAGATAGAACGAGAAAAAGCAAATTTGATTAATGCTACTTCTATTAGTTTGGAACAATTAGAAAAGTCTAAAAACGAAACCCTTTATTTTGAAAAACAAAGGGCAATGAATCAGGTCCGACAGCGGGTTTTCCAACAGGCCGTACAAGGAGCTCTAGGAACTCTGAATAGTTGTTTGAATACCGAGTTACATTTCCGTACGATTCGTGCTAATATTGGCATTCTCGGGTCCCTGGAATGGAAGAGATAATTAAATTAATTAGGCCTTGAACTTCTACTTTCGTTTAGAATTTAGGCATTATTTTTCCCCTTGCTTTCGAAAAAAGAGTCAAGAAACACTAATGGCAACCCTTCGAGTCGACGAAATTCATAAAATTCTCCGCGAACGTATTGAACAATATAATAGGAAAGTAGGGATTGAGAATATAGGTCGCGTAGTTCAAGTGGGGGATGGGATTGCTCGTATTATAGGTCTTGGTGAAATAATGTCGGGTGAATTAGTCCAATTTGCAGAAGGTACTAGGGGTATTGCTCTGAATTTGGAATCCAAAAATGTTGGGATTGTATTAATGGGCGATGGGTTGATGATACAAGAGGGCAGTTTTGTAAAAGCAACAGGAAGAATTGCTCAGATACCCGTGAGTGAGGCTTACTTGGGTCGTGTTGTAAATGCTCTGGCTAAACCTATTGATGGGAAAGGCGAAATTATAGCTTCCGAATCTCGCTTAATTGAATCTCCTGCTCCAAGTATAATTTCCAGGCGTTCCGTATACGAACCTCTTCAAACAGGGCTTATTGCTATCGATTCGATGATTCCTATAGGGCGCGGTCAGCGAGAGTTAATTATTGGGGACAGACAGACTGGCAAAACAGCAGTAGCTACAGATACAATTCTCAATCAAAAAGGGCAAGGTGTAATATGTGTTTATGTAGCTATCGGTCAAAGAGCATCCTCCGTAGCTCAAGTAGTAACTACTTTCCATGAGGAGGGGGCCATGGAATACACTATTGTAGTAGCTGAAATGGCGGATTCACCTGCTACATTACAATACCTCGCTCCTTATACGGGAGCAGCCCTGGCTGAGTATTTTATGTACCGCGAACGGCATACTTTAATAATTTATGATGATCTCTCCAAACAGGCACAAGCTTATCGCCAAATGTCCCTTCTATTAAGAAGACCTCCCGGCCGTGAGGCTTATCCAGGGGATGTTTTTTATTTGCATTCACGCCTTTTAGAAAGAGCCGCTAAATTAAATTCTCTTTTAGGCGAAGGAAGTATGACCGCTTTACCAATAGTTGAGACTCAATCTGGAGACGTTTCCGCCTATATTCCTACTAATGTAATCTCCATTACAGATGGACAAATATTCTTATCGGCGGATCTATTCAATGCCGGAATTCGACCCGCTATTAATGTGGGTATTTCTGTTTCCAGAGTAGGATCCGCGGCTCAAATTAAAGCCATGAAACAAGTAGCTGGCAAATCAAAATTGGAACTAGCTCAATTCGCAGAGTTACAAGCCTTTGCACAATTCGCCTCTGCTCTCGATAAAACAAGTCAGAATCAATTGGCAAGGGGTCGACGATTAAGGGAATTGCTTAAACAATCCCAGGCAAATCCTCTCCCAGTGGAAGAGCAGATAGCTACTATTTATACCGGAACAAGAGGATATCTTGATTCGTTAGAAATCGAACAGGTAAATAAATTTCTGGATGAGTTACGTAAACACCTAAAAGATACTAAACCTCAATTCCAAGAAATTATATCTTCTAGCAAGACATTCACCGAGCAAGCGGAAATCCTTTTGAAGGAAGCTATTCAGGAACAGCTGGAACGGTTTTCCCTTCAGTAACAAATAAATTTGGCATATCTACTCTTGTTATTTTGCATGTCTACTCTTGTTATTTGAATCATGCAAAAAAGTTTTCTTTGTTTTTAGTTTAGTATAGTTATTTAAAGAATAGATAGAAATAAGATTGCGTCCAATAGGATTTGAACCTATACCAAAGGTTTAGAAGACCTCTGTCCTATCCATTAGACAATGGACGCTTTTCTTTCGTATTTTATTCTTTCTTTTATTCTTTCTTTTATTTGTTGTCTTCTTCCGAGAAAAAACTGTTAGACCAAAACTCTTTTAGGAAATCAAAAAATCCAGATACAAATGGATGATGTATATATCATGCATATATCATTAAAGAAGGAGTATGGGGCCGGTAGTGGGAATCGAACCCGCAACCCCAAGGTTATGAGACTTATGAGCTACCAAACTGCTCTATACTCTTAAACTAAAGAGGGGTAACTAGTGGATAAAAGAGGGTTCGATACGTCCCTCTACCATATCTATACAAATAGAATAGTCCATTTATACAGAATGGTAAAGAGGGCTCCTCTATGATTATCAATTCCAGAAATCCATACAAATACGAAAGGGTATTTTATCCTTACCAACTGGATCTTGTTGCACCCGGTAATAAACATTCATAAACCATTTCTCGAAGTACGTGTCCGGATAGCCCAAAATGTCGATAGTTAGCTCTAGGTCTTCCGGTCAAAAAACAACGTCGATGAAGGCGTGTAGGTGCACTATTACGCGGTAGGGATTGCAATTTTTCTCGCATTTTCGTTTTTTCACTCAAACTCAAGGGAGAAACTTTGCTTCTTATCTTTTTTTTTAAAGATTGACGAATCAAATGATATTTCTGTTCTAATTTCTGCCGCTTCTTCTCCCTCTGAATCAAACTCTTTTTTGCCATAATGTGCCGTTGCTATTATTATCAAGTATACGGTTCTAATCCTAGATGGAAAAATAAATAGAAAAAGAAATTTAAGAAGGCGGATCCTCCCTCTCTATCAAGAGTAATGAACTAGGTGCTGATACAGTACAAAAAAACAAACTAAATTAACCAAACTTGCCTGATGTTGAGGCAATCAAGAAAGCTGCATAAGTGAATATATAACCCACGGAAAAGTGAGCTAATCCAACCAATCTTGCTTGCACAATGGAAAGAGCCACAGGCTTATCTCTCCAGCGAATTAAATTAGCTAAAGGTGTGCGTTCATGAGCCCATGCTAAAGTCTCAATTAATTCCTGCCAATACCCCCGCCAAGAAATTAAGAACATAAATCCAGTAGCCCAAACAAGATGTCCAAATAAGAACATCCAAGCCCATACCGATAAACTATTCATCCCAAAAGGATTATATCCATTGATAAGTTGTGAAGAGTTTAACCATAGGTAATCTCTTAACCATCCCATCAAATAAGTGGAGGATTCATTAAATTGTGAAACGTTGCCCTGCCATAATGTGATATGTTTCCAATGCCAATAAAAAGTAACCCACCCAATGGTATTTAACATCCAGAAAACTGCCAAATAAAATGCGTCCCAAGCAGAAATATCACAAGTACCGCCGCGCCCTGGGCCGTCACAAGGAAAACTATACCCAAAATCCTTTTTATCCGGCATTAATTTGGAACCGCGTGCGTCTAAAGCGCCCTTTACTAAAATCAATGTAGTTGTATGCAAACCTAGAGCAATAGCATGATGAACCAAGAAATCCCCAGGTCCTATTGTTAAGAAAAGCGAATTACTATTCTCATTAACAGCATTCAACCATCCGGGCAACCATAGGCTTCGACCCGCATTGAAAGCGGGGCCATTCGTTGAAGATAAGAGTATATCGAACCCATATGTCGTCTTGCCATGAGCAGATTGTATCCATTGGGCAAATATAGGTTCGATCAAGATTTGCTTTTCTGGAGTACCAAAAGCAAGCATGACGTCGTTATGAACATAAAGGCCCAAGGTATGGAATCCTAGAAAGAGGCTAGCCCAACTTAAATGAGATATGATAGCTTCTTTATGGTCTAACATTCTTGCCAATACATTATCCTCATTCTGTTCCGGATTGTAATCCCTAATGAAAAAAATAGCTCCATGAGCAAAAGCCCCTGTCATGATGAACCCCGCAATATATTGGTGATGAGTATATAAAGCAGCTTGAGTAGTAAAGTCTTGTGCTATGAATGCATAAGGAGGTAAAGAGTACATATGTTGAGCTACTAAGGAAGTAATAACCCCTAAAGAAGCTAGAGCAAGACCTAACTGAAAATGAATCGAATTGTTGATTGTGTCATAAAGGCCCTTATGCCCACGCCCTAATCGACCCCCCGGAGGAGTATGCGCTTCTAAAAGATCTTTAATACTGTGCCCAATTCCGAAGTTAGTTCGATACATGTGACCGGCAATGAGAAAAATAAATGCAATAGCTAAATGATGGTGAGCCATATCAGTCAGCCACAAACTTTGTGTTTGTGGATGGAATCCCCCAAGAAGAGTTAGAATGGCAGTTCCCGCTCCTTGAGCGGTACCAAATAAATGATTACTCGAATCAGGGTTTTGGGCATAAAGATTCCACTGACCCGTCAAAAGGGGTCCCAACCCCTGGGGATAGGGTAATACATCTAAGAAATTATTCCATCGAACGTACTCCCCCCTGGATGCGGGAATAGCAACATGAACTAAATGTCCTGTCCAAGCCAAAGAACTTACCCCGAAAAGTCCTGACAAATGATGATTGAGACGAGATTCCGCGTTTTTGAACCACGAAAGGCTTGGTTTCCATTTGGGTTGTAGATGTAACCAACTCGCTATTAAGGACAGCGTAGAAAGAAATAATAGAAAAAGAGCTCCAGTATAAAGATCTTCATTGGTGCGTAATCCTATTGTATACCACCACTGATAAACCCCAGAATAAGCAATATTCACTGGACCAGCAGCACCTCCTCGAGTAAAGGCTTCCACAGCGGGTTGACCAAAATGAGGATCCCAAATCGCATGAGCAATAGGTCTTACGTGTAAAGGATCCTGTATCCATGATTCAAAATTTCCTTGCCAAGCTACATGAAACAGATTTCCGGACGTCCATAGAAAGATTATTGCTAATTGCCCAAAGTGAGAAGCAAAAATGTTCTGATAAAGACGTTCTTCAGTAATATCATCATGACTTTCGAAATCATGTGCGGTAGCAATACCAAACCAAATACGACGAGTAGTGGGGTCCTGAGCTAAGCCTTGGCTAAACCTGGGAAATCTTAATTCCATAATGCCTTTCAAATCCTCCTAGCCACTATCCTACTGCAATAATTCTCGCTAAGAAGAATGCCCATGTCGTGGCAATTCCACCCAGAAGGTAATGGGTTACTCCTACAGCACGTCCTTGTATAATGCTCAAGGCTCTAGGCTGAGTAGCAGGAGCAACTTTTAATTTGTTATGAGCCCAAACGATAGATTCAATGAGTTCTTGCCAATAACCACGGCCGCTGAATAAAAACATTAAACTGAAGGCCCAGACAAAATGAGCACCTAAGAAAAAAAGACCATATGCAGATAATGAAGAACCATAAGACTGAATGACTTGCGATGCCTGTGCCCACAAGAAATCTCGAAGCCACCCATTAATCGTAATGGAACTCTGTGCAAAGTTTCCCCCTGTAATATGAGTTACCACCCCTTGATCACTTATGGTACCCCAAACATCCGACTGCATTTTCCAACTGAAATGGAAAATGACTACCGAAATTGCATTGTACATCCAGAATAAACCTAAGAAAACATGATCCCAAGCAGATACTTGACATGTTCCCCCTCGGCCAGGCCCATCGCAAGGAAAGCGAAAACCTAGATTTGCTTTATCGGGTATCAAACGGGAACTCCGAGCAAATAAAACACCTTTCAAAAGTATTAATACAGTCACATGTATGGTAAATGCATGAATGTGATGGACTAAAAAATCTGCGGTTCCTAATGGAATCGGTAACAAAGCCACTTTGCCACCTACTGCTACTAACTCGCCGCCTCCCCACGTTAAGCTAGTACTTGTTGTTGCACCAGGAGCTGTTACGCCAGGCGCAGTAGCATGGATATTTTGTACCCATTGAGCAAAGATAGGTTGTAATTGTATGGCGGTATCCGAAAACATATCTTGTGGACGGCCTAAAGCACTCATGGTATCATTATGAATGTACAAGCCAAAACTGTGAAAACCTAGAAATATACATACCCAGTTAAGGTGGGATATGATTGCATCGCGGTGTCTAAGGACGCGATCTAATAGATCGTTGTATCGAGTAGTTGGATCATAGTCTCTTACCATAAAAATTGCTGCATGTGCAGCAGCACCGACTATTAGAAATCCGCCAATCCACATGTGGTGTGTGAACAAGGAAAGTTGTGTACCATAGTCAGTAGCTAGGTATGGATAGGGAGGCATAGAATACATATGATGAGCTACAACAATGGTTGTAGAGCCTAGCATAGCTAGGTTAAGAGATAATTGAGCATGCCATGACGTTGTTAAGATTTCATAAAGACCCTTATGGCCTTGTCCTGTAAATGGGCCCTTGTGAGCCTCCAAAATATCTTTAAGTCCAT
Source organism: Hordeum vulgare subsp. vulgare (assembly GCF_904849725.1). Classification (NCBI taxonomy): domain Eukaryota; kingdom Viridiplantae; phylum Streptophyta; class Magnoliopsida; order Poales; family Poaceae; genus Hordeum; species Hordeum vulgare. The sequence continues at coordinate 62,970 of NW_025422511.1, forward strand.
GGCCAATACCCCAGTTGGTCCTATACATATGACCTGCGATTAGGAAAAGAATAGCAATAGCTAAATGATGGTGTGCAATATCGGTCAGCCAGAGACCACCGGTTACTGGATCTAGTCCTCCACGAAAAGTCAGAAATTCTGCGTATTTGGACCAATTTAAAGTGAAAAAAGGGGTTGCTCCTTCGGCAAAACTAGGATAAAGTTGAGCCAAAAGGTCCCGATTCAAGATAAATTCATGAGGAAGTGGTATCTCTTTAGGATCCACCCCAGCGTCAAGAAATTGGTTAATTGGTAAAGATACATGAATTTGGTGTCCCGCCCAAGAAAGAGACCCAAGTCCTAATAATCCCGCTAAGTGGTGATTCAACATGGATTCTACATCTTGGAACCAGGCCAATTTGGGAGCGGCTTTGTGATAATGGAACCAACCAGCAAAAAGCATTAACGCTGCAAAAACCAATGCACCAATTGCAGTACAATAGAGTTGTAATTCACTAGTTATTCCAGATGCTCGCCAAAGCTGAAAAAAACCAGAGGTTATTTGGATTCCTCGGAAACCCCCACCTACATCACCATTCAATATTTCTTGCCCTACTATAGGCCAAACTACCTGAGCACTGGGTCCAATGTGAGTAGGATCACTTAGCCATGCTTCATAATTGGAAAAACGGGCACCATGAAAGTACATGCCACTCAACCAAAGAAAGATAATGGAAAGTTGCCCGAAATGAGCACTAAAAACTTTTCTAGAAATCTCCTCCAAATCACCAGTATGACTATCGAAATCGTGAGCATCAGCATGTAGGTTCCAGATCCAAGTGGTAGTATCAGGGCCCTTAGCTAGTGTTCTTGAGAAATGGCCGGGTCTCGCCCATTCCTCAAAAGATGTTTTTACAGGATCCCTATCCACAACAATTTTTACTTCTGGTTCCGGCGAACGAATAATCATTAACTCCTCCTCTTTCCGGACAAGACATACAAAGAGACCCGCCAACTGTCTTTTTTTTTAGTGAATCTTTGAAAGATAGATTTTGAAAGATAGATTTTGAAAGATAGATATTGTGATTAGTTCTTTTCTTTACTATACTACCACCCTTCTTTTTTTTTAGTTATTCACTGGAGCAATTATATATTAAAGTCAATCCGAGGCAAGTGTTCGGATCTATTATGACATAAAGGTTAGGTGCCTAACGGACATTGTTTATCTTGAAAAAACAAATATTTCTCGGCGTAAGAAAAAATCTTTTTTATTTTAAATTTAAGAAACTAGTGTATTTTTTTTTAGGGCATAAGCTCCTATCTATATCTACTTTCCTTGAGCATAATATAGGGTTTTTTATTTTTTATTTGATTCTAAATTCCAAGATAACTCATTAGAATTATTAATAAGATGGTTCTAATATATTAGCAATATTTAGATTGGCCCCCTTTTTTTTATTCACTTTATTACTTCTATTCTAGACCCTATCCCTATGGTTTATTCTTATGAAATATCTTATAAAATAGAAGGTATAAGAAATGGATATAATGAAATTCTTGATTCGATCTTACGACCTAATTTATTTGATTAATGGATCAACAACCAAACCATCCATTTTAGGAAAAAAAAGGAGCATGGTCTTATTCAAATTCAAAGCGCTTCGTAATCTTCAACCAGTTTTGTGCTTCAATATAATTTCCCGGAGTAAGCGCTATAGCTTGTTTCCAATATTCAGCAGCTTGATCAAACCAAGCTTCCGCAATTTCCGAATCACCCTCTAGAATGGCCTGTTCTCCTCGGTCGGAATAGGCAGTTCCTTCCCTTAGAACCGTACTTGAGAGTTTCCTACCTCATACGGCTCAGAAATTGCTATCTTAATTTCCCCTATCTTAACTGAATTCGATTTATCAAAAATCGATCCAATTTGTTCTTGTGTTAAGCAGAAGAAATTAATTACCTAAGTTTCAAACCCTAATTTTTCTCAATAATTAGTTTGATCTTTTTTCCCACCTTCAGAAGAATGAAGCATAGATAGATATAGAGCCTTCGTTCAAATTTTCTGAAAGGTAACTATCCCGGTTTCATATATGAAATCTCTATAGAATCCTTGAAAAAGACTTTTTTCCATAAGAAAGAAAAAAGAACTTACTATCTTTGGGATCTGATACTACACCGCTGCTTAATCCCTTAGTGGATCGGCTCTATTACATAAGCGGATTCCTAAATTTTGCCCCATATCATGGGATAAGTAAGCAGTTTTTTTTAGTTGTATCGACCCAGTCGCTCACTAATTGATCTTTACGGTGCTTTCTCTATCAATTTGAGAAACTTTATCCATAGAGTAGTAGTATAGGCCATACTTTCTTCGTTTTTTGATTCTCGTGAAGTGTCCTTCCTTCCTACAGCTGATAGGGAAAAATCGTTGTTTTTACGATCCCTATGTAGAAAGCCCTTTTTTCCAGTATTTACTAGAAAATTTGATCCTCTCTTTTTTTGTCTTTCTATAGTGGAGATAGTCGCACGTAATGACAGATCACGGCCATATTATTAAAAGCTTGCGGTAAGAAGGGGTTTCGTTCTAGTGCCCGGAAATAATATTCCAAAGCCTTTGTATGCTCTCCATTGCTTGTGTGTATAAGGCCTATGTTATAGAGTATATAACTTCGATCATAGGGATCGATTTCTAGTCGCGTAGCTTCATAATAATTTTGCAAAGCTTCCGCATAATTTCCTTCGGATTGAGCCAACATCCGTTACGGTCGTTCATTCTATTCAAAAAATCTCCGTTCCAAAACCGTACATGAGGTTTTCATCTCATACGGCTCCTCCCTTCTGTACATAATAGTACTAAGCGAAATAATCTTAATCTATAGAATCAAAATAGAATTAGTCCCGTCTCATTATGAACCGAAAGGGGCTGGTATTTTTCCAAGAAATCTCTAGCCAACCTTCCCACAAGAGGTTTTTCTTAACACCAATGAATTCTATTAATGCTAGAGGAAAACGATAGCTCCAATAATTTCTTTGTTCTCAACGCCTCCTATTTAGAGGAATTAGCTACTTCAACGATCTTTGATGGTTATAGGGGTATCCAAAGTACAAACCTGATGGTTGTTTGTTATCCCAACCATTCTTCCCAGCCCTGATACCGATCAGGAAAGGGGTAATTTCTACCAAAGTTTTTCTCTTGTTGATTCCTATTTCTAGGTGTAGTGCTTTTCTCCCCTATGCTGCCTACGGATACTAATAGAGTGGCCTGTAATCCATACCATACCATATCCTGTAGGTGTAACCTTTCGCTCAATACTCAAATCTACAATTGAAGTATCTGAAGCCGCATCAATCGAGGATACACGACGGAAGGAATTGTTAGTTCGCCTCACCTTCCCGAAGCGTGGGTTTGCTTGCTTTACAAATTTGGTTCTCTCTATGCCAACCCCTTTTCTTTTTCCTAAGACTGAGGTATAGGTAGGTCTAAAAAAAAGCAAAAAAAAAAAGAGTCAAATCGCACCATCTCTATAATAAGTAAATGCCTTTTTTTCTCCTGAGGTTGTCGGAATTATTCGCAATAAAATATTGGCTATAATTGAGAAGGTCTTATCAATGAAATTTCCATTTACACGGGATCTAGGCATAATTCCCAAGCCATTCTATATAGAATTGTTTTCATTCCTTCACAAAATAACATAAAAACAAACACATTCGATTCTTATAATTATAAATAGATTGATCCATATGCTCTAAATCCATATGTTTTAAATGGATAAGAGAGATATGGATTTTCCGCTCAGCTCAAATTGTATCCTTTTCCTTCTGCTTGGACACGAAGAGATATGCAATATTTGACTAAGACTGGATTTCATTCCACTTTCCTATTTCTGAACAACAACTTATGTCATCAACTATTTCGTGTTTTCAAAGTTATTAATTGTCTCATACTCTATTTTTGATTTCAATGGTGTAGCGTATCTTATGCAAACGGAATTCTAAGGTTTCTTTATTTTATTATGCAATAAGAAGAATTCTTGCATTCTCTTTTTCTTTAGTTGCGGGAAAACCTAAATTAAAACTTTTATTTTATAGCGAGCGCAATTTCTAGTAAAAAATCCTGTATCCTTCCACCTAGATCAAAAGGAATTTTTCCAATAGAACTAGGGAACCCCCGAGCGGTTGCGGTTGTACCTGTACTGCAGGAATAAGAAAACTCGCTATTCACTCAGTTTATTTTCCATAATAAGTTATGTAGGAAAGATGGCCGAGCGGTTCAAGGCGTAGCATTGGAACTGCTATGTAGACTTTTGTTTACCGAGGGTTCGAATCCCTCTCTTTCCGTTTTTCTTAATTCATCAACGTTAAGGATCACAATGTATCAAATCAAATAGCAATTTATTCCAGTAATAATATCTTATATTATCTTATTTTTATTTAATAGAAATTAAAAATTCTCTATAGCAAATTACTGTGGTATGTAAACATAGAGGAAAAAAGCAAAAAGGATCCTAATCCTAGGGTTAATCAATTTTAGCTAGTTGATGGGAAAATACGAATTAATGGTAATGGTCTTAGGGCTATTTAGTTCGGGGAAAGGGGAAGGGGAAGAAAATTCTATGAACCTTTCCTTTTTTCATTAAGTTCAAGTCTGACGAGAGTAATATTCTACAACTAACAACTCATTTATTTTGAGACCGACCCACTTCCTATCTAGGATTTTATTTACTAGTCCTTTATATTCCAATGTGTCAATCGTCAAATGGCTTGGCAATTTCCCCGGGTCCGATGAAGCAATATAATTTTGAACCAGACCTTTTGATCTTTGGTTATCTTTCGTAGTAATAATATCTCGGGGTTTGCAACGAAAACTTGGTATATTGACTATACGGCCATTAACTAAAATATGTCTATGGTTGACTAATTGGCGGGCCCCAGGAATGGTTGAAGCCATACCCAATCGAAAAAGGATATTATCCAAACGCATTTCAAGTAATTGTAGTAAAACCTGGCCTGTTGACCTTTTTGCTTTTCCAGCGATATGTACATATCTAAGTAATTGTCGTTCTGTCAGACCATAATGAAAACGCAATTTCTGTTTTTCTTGAAGACGAATACGATATTGCTCCTTTTTCCCAGAATTGAATTTTTTTTTAAGATTACTTCCGGATTTAGGTGTTTTTCTAGTGAGTCCTGGTAAAGCTCCCAAACGGCGTATTTTTTTTAAACGAGGTCCTCGATAACGGGACATGAAGACTCCTTTTTTTTATTGAAATTTCATTTTACACAATTAATTTCATTGTATTTACATTACAGAATACATCGAAATTAAAACTGAATTAAACTACAGGATAAACAGAGTAAAATCAACTAAAGTACCACAAAAAATGGAATTTCATCAAAATCTGTATTTTTTGTATTTTTTGTATATATATTATTTATTTTATTGTTTTGTATCTAGCAAAATAGTAAGGTAAAAAACATAAAAGATCCTGGATTCTCCATTTAATTCGGAAAAAAAGAGATTCTTGTTCGTAGAACATCGATAGAGAAAAAAAAAGCCGACTATCGGATTTGAACCGATGACCCTCGCATTACAAATGCGATGCTCTAACCTCTGAGCTAAGTGGGCTTACATAACGGAAATAGTGTAACAAATAGAAATAGGTATAGTATAGGAAATCCGTAAAATCTCAGATATTAGTTATTACTCTTAGCTATTAACTAGTTCTAAATTTGAAGTTCTACTTATAAAAAAATACTAAATAAAAAAATACTAAAACTTCTTAAAGATAAAGTTAGCTTGATATGCTTAACTATAGGATATTTAAAAAGAAAATTATAGACTTTATGGGTATTTTCATTCGATCATTATAGACTTTATTATTTGTTAATAATTTGAGGATTAATATTTCACTAAGGGGAACATAAAGTCAGAGTAAATAAAATTGATAATTCTGATTAGAAAAAAAGAATAAATATCCAGCGTTATAGTATAATTTCGAATACTATAAAAAAGTAAGACGGGAGGTGGGGGAGATAAAAAGTTTTGGATATATTGATTCGGATTGAATTGCAAATACATCAAGGATAGAATCAATGTAATTCAGAATTGCAATAAGCAAGCGGGGTCTCTCAAATAGAGTCGAACTGAACTGCTAGACTACGTTGAGTGATGAACTCAATGATTCAAAAAAAAAACTAAGAGATGGATGAAATTACACAAGGAATCCTGGTCTCAAAGAAGAGGGAAGTGGGGATATGGCGAAATCGGTAGACGCTACGGACTTGATTGTATTGAGCCTTGGTATGGAAACCTGCTAAGTGGTAACTTCCAAATTCAGAGAAACCCTGGAATTAAAAAAGGGCAATCCTGAGCCAAATCCGTGTTTTGAGAAGGGATTCTCGAACTAGAATACAAAGGAAAAGGATAGGTGCAGAGACTCAATGGAAGCTGTTCTAACGAATCGAGTTAATTACGTTGTGTTGTTAGTGGAATTCCTTCTAATTCTAAATTAGAGAAAGAGGGGTTTTATACTTTATACATTTAATAAACACGTATAGATACTGACATAGCAAACGATTAATCACAGAACTCATATTATAATATAGGTTCTTTATCTTTTTTAAAATTTCAAAATAAAATTCGAAATGATTATGAAATAAAAAACTCATATCATAATTTTATTTTGAATTATTGTGAATCCACTCCATTCGAATATTGAATAATCAAATTCTTCAATTCAAATTCAAAGTTTTGAGAACTTTTAAAAAGAAAGTGGATTAATCGGACGAGGACAAAGAGAGAGTCCCATTCTACATGTCAATACTGACAACAATGAAATTTCTAGTAAAAGGAAAATCCGTCGACTTTTTAAGTTGTGAGGGTTCAAGTCCCTCTATCCCCAAATCCTCTTTTTTTTTCTTTTTATCAATGGGTTTAAGATTCATTAGCTTTCTCATTCTACTCTTTCACAAAGGAAAGGAATGCGAAGAGAACTCAATGGATCTTATCCTATTCATTGAATAGATTTCTTTTTTATTAGAGTATCGGCAAGAAATCTTGGTTATTCACTCTATTTTTAAGTATTATTTAAGTAAACCATGCACAATGCATAGGGCTACCCCCCCCCTTTCAAATTTTGAATTTGAAATACTTTAATTGATTTTTTAGTCCTTTTAATTGACATAGATACAAATACTCTACTAGGATGATGCACAAGAAAAGGTCAGGATAGCTCAGTTGGTAGAGCAGAGGACTGAAAATCCTCGTGTCACCAGTTCAAATCTGGTTCCTGGCAGAGAAAAAAAAAGATCCACCGAATAGGTATTGATCCAAATACCTCGAGATGGATTGTGATACATATTTATTAATAATATATAATATAGATAGAGTATGATTTATTCATCTAAGTGGATAAATCTATAATATAAATATAGAGGCACTTCTTTTTAGAGAAGTTTTAAAATATACCCTTTCTTTATGATAAGGAAGGGGGTGAGATTAGGTTCCCCTTTATTTTTTTGCGTTTCTTTATTTTGTATTCCACTATTCCGACGAATATTTTTTTAGTCTTGCTTATCTTTATCTTATCTTATTTTCCTAGTTGTGCTAAGTCATGTGCGCGATACAAAGTTCCTGGTAGAGAACTTCTTTGAGTCATCCTATTTTTCTGTTCATATGAAGGAAATTAATATGTGATTTTCAAAATAGGGGAATCCAAATGAAACCCTTTTTTGGCTCAGTCTATCTGGAATGCTTTTGTATAATAGGAATTAATTATAAATAGGTATTCCGTTTCATCTAGGAAAAGAACCTAAAAATATTCCTTGACTTGAATAAAATCTGGAGTTGTGTTGTATAAGTGAGCACGAATTTCTTATCATTCAATGAGCATCTTGTATTTCATAAAAATTGGGGGTTATATAGTCCTTACGTAAGGGCCAGCCTATCCAACTTTCAGGCATTAGGATACGTTTAAGGCGCGGATGATTATCATAAGAGATTCCCACCATATCATAAGATTCGCGTTCTTGAAAATCGGCACTTCTCCAAATCCAGAAGACAGACGGAATTCTAGGATTATCCTTTTGGGCAAAGACTTTTATGCAGACTTCTTCTGGATTATCTATACCGTATTGTATTCTTGTAAGATGATACACGCTAGCTAAAGATCCACCGGGTGCTACATCATAAGCACATTGGGAGCGTAAATAATTATAACCATATACATATAAAATGACAGCAATGGAATCCCAATCCCCTGCTTTTATTTGTAAAGTCTCTATTCCTCGGTGATCAAAGCCCAAAGATCTATGAACCACCTCATGTTTGACTAGCCAATTAGATAACCAACCCTGCTGCATTGTCTTCATCTCTCCCTCTTTGTATAAATATTTCCCATTTCGGATGCAAGTTTGAAAGATTGCTCTGCTTTTTCTTTTTCTACACAAAAGAGCCCCCCCCTCCTAATTCACTAATTTGTAGGAAGGTACTGGACTTTTGGATTTTAAAAAAGTTTCAGAAGATATATCTAATGTCGATGGTGATTGATAGAGCAATTCTTGCTCATAAGTTCCTGTATGAGTACTGCGCCTAACATAAAGCTTGTGACTGGTAGTAAAACATCTTTTTTTATTTTGAGATAGAGTTCGATCCTCAACTATTTCTCGCGATATCTTCTTACGAAGTTTTGTTAGGGCATCTATAACTGCCTCCGGTTTAGGAGGGCAGCCCGGCAAGTAGACATCCACAGGAATTAACTTATCAACTCCCCGAACAGTACTATAGGAATCCGTACTGAACATTCCCCCTGTAATAGTACAGGCTCCCATAGCAATGACGTATTTTGGTTCAGGCATTTGCTCGTATAATCTCACTAAAGACGGAGCCATTTTCATTGTTACCGTACCGGCTGTTAAAATTAGGTCTGCTTGCCTAGGACTTGATCTTGGTACCAATCCATAACGATCAAAATCGAATCGTGAACCTATTAATGAAGCAAATTCAATGAAACAACAACTGGTACCGTATAGAAGGGGCCATAAACTGGAGAGTCTTGACCAATTCGAAAGATCATTTAGTGTAGTTGAAATAACAGAATTGGAACTTGTTTGGTCAAGTAAGGGAAACTCAATCAAATTCATAACTGTCTCAATAGAATCTTTTCCTTCTTTTTTTTTGTCTAAATATTCAGTTAAGACCATTCCAAGGCTCCTTTTCGCCATGCATAAACTAAACCGACAACTAAGATAAGCACGAAAATCAAAGCTTCGATAAAAACGGATACACCCAATACGTCGAAACTCATTGCCCAAGGGTATAGAAAGACGGTTTCCACATCAAAAACAACAAAAACGAGCGCAAACATATAATAGCGTATTCGGAATTGTACCCAAGCCCCTCCCATGGGTTCTATACCCGATTCATAACTAGAAAGCTTCTCTGGTCCTTCACTAACCGGGGCTAAAAGCCCTGAAATCGAAAATGCCAAAATAGGAATAAGGCTTGCTATTATTAGAAATGTCCAAAAAATATCATATTCGTGAAGCAGAAACATAATGTACTCCCATTAATGTGGAATAGGCGGAACTTAAATTAGTCAATTCAATTCAGCATTGTCAATTTATCCAGAACTTCTCTCTTTTCCTCGGTGAAACAAGAATCTTTTTTGTTCAAACAAAAGCGCTTAGTTTAGCCTTTGTTTCCTCTGTGCTGCATCTTCTTTAAAGATTCATCCAATGGAATCCCAACTCCCTTTCTTTTGGATTTCCATTCTATTTAGATATGGTGTATGTAGATCTAATTCTTATATAAAGAAAACTTTATCGTTTCACTTTGTCTCGCTTTCTCTAGAATCTCTATAAAAAAAGAATAGCTCTATCCTTTATTTACTATTTAATAATAATAAGAGACTATTAAATAAAAATGAGAATACTACTAATTAGAATAATTAGAACCTAATTAAGATAGTAGGACTAATCTATGCAGTATAATGAGAAGTAATACTATAAAAATAAAAATAAAGAACTCTATTTCAGAACTATGAGACAGAATATTCTGTTTTCTTATTTACTCTTTACTTTATTTTTTCTATTTTTCGTTTTTCTTTTCCTGTCTGTATGATTTTGATTTTCGATGAATGAGCCTTTGGTAATGCTTTTATCTCTATTCTATGTCGCAGGCGCCTATCCAGTCTATAAACAAATACTAATGCGAAAATGAAAACTATACTAAACTAAAGAAAACATAGGATAGAGATCCTAAAATAGAAAAAAGGGCATATTAGGGCTATACGGATTCGAACCGTAGACCTTCTCGGTAAAACAGATCAAACGGATTATTATCGAAATGATTTGAACTGTTTCAAAGACCCAACATGCATTTTTTTGCATTGGGCTCTTTCATAAACTGATTTAAAGATCAGTTAGTCCACCATAGTTTTTCTTTACGGAAAGATAATGAGATGGCTCCCTGTGCTCTGATTGATTTTTTGTATTATGATCTATCTAGGAGCAATACCAAAGTGTTTCAAAGGAGGATTACCTTGACTTAGGTCTGCCTCTGGTCTAAATTAAATCAACCTAAGTGAAATGGAGTCTCTATCGTTCCACTGCAAGAGTTAACTATGAGACTTCATACACCTTAAAGTTCATAGAACGAAAAGAAGTTTTTTGGAGGCCCTTATCCTCATTACGCCTAGCATTTAGTGGGCTGGATATTTACCTTATCAACTAGCAAATCCATAAGGGTTCTATTTGATTAGGCACCTGAATTGGCACCTGAATCGGACTGAACCGACTGTTTGTCAGGCTACTGTTCTCCTATTCTCTCGAATCTATGAAGTAAGACATTGATTTTGCAATAAGATCGATTATGTTCATTGCATAATAAGCTCCTTTGAAAAGCATTGGCGCACGTGTAAACGAGTTGCTCTACCGAACTGAGCTATAGCCCTTATCAGAGATATCTTAACATATAGAGAATTTCTTGTCAAGATGAATATTTTCTAATGCCAGAGGATATCCCTTTGATCTGTATCTGTTTAGTATTTAGTTTAGTATTTAGTATATAACAGACCAATAACAGAGCGGTATTGCTTAGAAAAGGGATTCAATATATAATCGATCGAAGTAATGGGTCTTCCTTTGTGGTGATAAATTGCCTACTTAACTCAGTGGTTAGAGTATTGCTTTCATACGGCGGGAGTCATTGGTTCAAATCCAATAGTAGGTAAGTAGGTAGAAAAATTACTAGATAGCATTGGACTTACTTCGCTTCGCTATCTAATAACTTTTTCTACCCCTCTTCCCTTTTTCTTTGTATCAACTATAAACCACTGGATTGTCTTCAATTGGATGGGGGAATCCAATTGACAGCCTCGATTCGTATCCTAGCTCGTCTGAGAGCGAGCTTCGCTTCAACCAAATCTTTCGTACCCTCAGCTTTACTCAAGTTAGCTTCGGCTATTTCAAGTGCCTTTTGAGCTTCTTCCGGATCAATATCACTACCCAGTTCCGCATCATTTCCTAAAATGATGATCTCATTATTAACTATTCTCGCAAAACCGCTCCACAGAACCGCCGTTAACCATTGGTCGTTGAGGAGGCGTATTCTCAAAGGACCCATATCTACTGCTGTGTTAATAGGGGCGTGGTTTGGTAATACGCCAATTTGGCCACTATTCGTGGATAAAATGATTTCTTTCACTTCACAATCCCAAATAATTCGCTTAGGAGTCAGTACATAAAGATTTAATTTCATTTCTGCGATTTGTTCTCCTCTTCTAAGGTTATAGCTTTCGTGCTAGCTTCATCGATGTTACCCACCAAATAAAAAGCCTGTTCAGGTAGGCCGTCTAATTCTCCGGAAAGGATTAGTTGAAATCCCCTAATAGTTTCCGCAAGAGCAACATACTTTCCTGGAGAACCAGTAAAAACTTCTGCCACAAAGAACGGTTGTGATAAGAAACGCTCAATTTTTCTTGCTCTTGCTACAGTTAAACGATCCTCTTCCGATAATTCATCCAAGCCAAGAATTGCGATAATGTCCTGAAGTTCTTTGTAACGTTGTAAAGTTTCCTTAACTCTTTGCGCAGTTTCATAATGTTCGTTGCCAACGATCCGAGGCTGTAACATAGTTGATGTTGAATCTAAAGGATCTACTGCTGGATAAATACCCTTGGAAGCTAATCCTCTGGAAAGTACGGTAGTAGCATCCAAATGTGCAAATGTTGTGGCAGGGGCAGGGTCGGTCAAATCGTCCGCAGGTACATAAACTGCTTGAATCGAAGTTATAGATCCCTTTTTAGTAGAAGCAATTCTTTCTTGCAAAGAACCCATTTCTGTACTAAGAGTAGGTTGATAACCCACTGCGGAGGGCATTCTCCCTAATAAAGCGGATACCTCTGATCCTGCTTGAACAAAACGAAAGATATTATCGATAAATAAAAGCACGTCTTGCTTATTAACATCTCGGAAATATTCTGCCATAGTTAGGGCAGTTAAACCAACTCTCATACGAGCTCCCGGTGGTTCATTCATTTGGCCATAGACTAGAGCTACCTTTGATTCTTCAATATTTTTTTCATTAATTACTCCGGATTCCTTCATTTCCATATAAAGATCATTTCCTTCACGAGTCCGTTCCCCTACTCCACCGAATACGGATACGCCCCCATGAGCTTTAGCAATGTTATTGATTAATTCCATGATCAGTACTGTTTTACCTACTCCAGCCCCCCCAAATAGTCCTATTTTTCCTCCACGTCGATAAGGAGCTAAAAGATCGACGACCTTAATACCTGTTTCAAAGATGGATAATTTCGTATCTAACTCGATAAAGGCAGGCGCAGATCTATGAATAGGGAACGTTGCACTACTATCTACAGGACCCAAATTGTCAACAGGCTCCCCAAGAACGTTGAAAATTCGTCCGAGAGTAGCTCCACCGACCGGAACACTGAGAGGAGCTCCCGTGTCAATCACTTCCATTCCTCTCATCAACCCGTCCGTAGCACTCATAGCTACAGCTCTAACTCGATTATTTCCTAATAATTGTTGTACCTCACAAGTCACATTAATTTGCTTATCGGCAGTGTCTCTACTCTGGACTACTAAAGCGTTATAAATATAAGGTAACTTGCCCGGGGGAAAAGTGACATCCAGCACGGGTCCAATAATTTGATCGATACGACCTGTACTTTTTTCTTCACTTGTGGAAACCCCGGGACGAGAAGTAGTAGGATTGGTTCTCATAATTATCACATAATTAAAAAAAAGGAATTTGTCGAAATTTTTCTTTTTTTATTGTTGAATAATGCCAAATCAAATCAAAAAAAATCCAAAAGTAAAAAGGAAATGAATTAGTTAATTCAATAAGAGAGAAAAGGGGACCAGGACTTGATTTCGTTGCCCAAGCGAATCCCATTCAATCGTTTACTCATGGAATGAGTCCGTTGGAAAGTTCAATCAATCTTTTTTTCATATACATTTTGCCTTTTGTGGAGGATCTGTGCCTACTCTACTTTCCTATCTAGGACTTCGATATACAAAATATATACTACTGTGAAGCATAGATTGCTGTCAACAAAGAATTTTATTAGTATTTAGTTAGGTATTTGCATTCCAAATAAGAAAAGAGACCTATTAAGAACTTGTAAAATAAGGATTAGGGATTAATTTGGGTTGCGCTATACCTATCAAAGAGTATACAATAATGATGGATTTGGTAAATCAAATCCATGGTTTAATAACGAACCGTGTTAACTTACCATAACAACAACTCAATTCCTATCGAATTCCTATAGTGGAATTCCTATAGGATAGAACATACACAGGGTGTACGCATTATATATGAATGAAACATATTCATTAACCTAAGCATGCCCTCAATTTTCTTTAATGAGTTGATATTATATTAATTGAATATCCTTTTTGTTTTACGAGATTTTTGCTAAAGTTTCATTTACGCCTAATTAACATCGAGTAGACCCTGTTATTGTGAGAATTCTTAATTCAAGAGTTGTAGGGAGGGACTTATGTCACCACAAACAGAAACTAAAGCAGGTGTTGGATTTCAAGCTGGTGTTAAAGATTATAAATTGACTTACTACACCCCAGAGTATGAAACTAAGGATACTGATATCTTGGCAGCATTCCGAGTAAGTCCTCAGCCTGGGGTTCCGCCCGAAGAAGCAGGGGCTGCAGTAGCTGCCGAATCTTCTACTGGTACATGGACAACTGTTTGGACTGATGGACTTACCAGTCTTGATCGTTACAAAGGACGATGCTATCACATCGAGCCTGTTGCTGGGGAAGACAGCCAATGGATCTGTTATGTAGCTTATCCATTAGACCTATTTGAGGAGGGTTCCGTTACTAACATGTTTACTTCCATTGTGGGTAACGTATTTGGGTTCAAAGCCCTACGTGCTCTACGTTTGGAGGATCTACGAATTCCCCCTACTTATTCAAAAACTTTCCAAGGCCCGCCTCATGGTATCCAAGTTGAAAGAGATAAGTTGAACAAGTATGGCCGTCCTTTATTGGGATGTACTATTAAACCAAAATTGGGATTATCCGCAAAAAATTATGGTAGAGCGTGTTATGAGTGTCTACGTGGTGGACTTGATTTTACCAAAGATGATGAAAACGTAAACTCACAACCATTTATGCGCTGGAGAGACCGTTTTGTCTTTTGTGCCGAAGCTATTTATAAATCACAGGCCGAAACCGGTGAAATCAAGGGGCATTACTTGAATGCGACTGCGGGTACATGTGAAGAAATGATTAAGAGAGCTGTATTTGCGAGAGAATTAGGGGTTCCTATTGTAATGCATGACTACTTAACCGGGGATTCACCGCAAATACTACTTTGGCTCACTATTGCCGCGACAATGGCTTACTTCTTCACATTCACCGTGCAATGCATGCAGTTATTGATAGACAGAAAAATCATGGTATGCATTTCCGTGTATTAGCTAAAGCATTGCGTATGTCTGGGGGAGATCATATCCACTCCGGTACAGTAGTAGGTAAGTTAGAAGGGGAACGCGAAATGACTTTAGGTTTTGTTGATTTATTGCGCGATGATTTTATTGAAAAAGATCGTGCTCGCGGTATCTTTTTCACTCAGGACTGGGTATCCATGCCAGGTGTTATACCGGTAGCTTCAGGTGGTATTCATGTTTGGCATATGCCAGCTCTGACCGAAATCTTTGGGGACGATTCTGTATTACAATTTGGTGGAGGAACTTTAGGACATCCTTGGGGGAATGCACCTGGTGCAGCAGCTAATCGAGTGGCTTTAGAAGCTTGTGTACAAGCTCGTAACGAAGGGCGTGATCTTGCTCGCGAAGGTAATGAAATTATCCGAGCAGCTTGCAAATGGAGTCCTGAACTAGCCGCAGCTTGTGAAGTATGGAAGGCGATCAAATTCGAGTTCGAGCCGGTAGATACTATCGATAAGAAGGTCTAAAAAAAAATAAACGAAATAAAAAGAGAAAAAAATAAGTTATGAAATGCAGTAATTCTTCTTTATTCTTCTAATTGATTGCAATTAAACTCGGCTCAATCTTTTTTTTTATAAAAAAGATTGAGCCGAATAAAAATAGATCATGATATGATCATGAGACTTGACAAATCGAGATTCGTCTATTCTATATATCTAGAATATATATATATATTAAGGTATAATACAATAAAGAAATAAAAAGAAAATAATAAAATATAGTAGTATCATATGATAATGGAATCAAATACGCAGTATTTACAGAAAAAAGTCTTCGTTTATTGGGAAAGAATCAATATACTTTTAATGTCGAATCGGGATTCACTAAGACAGAAATAAAGCATTGGTTCAAACTCTTCTTTGGATTAAGGTGGTAGCTGTGAATAGCCATCGACTACCTGGAAAAGGTAGAAGAATAGGACCTATTCTGGGCCGTACAATGCATTACAGACGTATGATCATTACCCTTCAACCGGGTTATTCTATTCCACTTCTAGATAGAGAAAAAAACTAAAGGAGAATGAATGAAAAAAGACATAGTTTGGAAGTTAGACCTTTTTATAAGACTCTCTTTCAATTTCAAAAAAGAGGACGTTTGAAACTTTTAACAGGCGTAATCGTGAGTCAACATGCTAGAACTAGATAAGGAAGTTTTCTATAACCTTAATAAAAAGGATAAAAAGGTAGTTTTAGTTTATGACTCCGATCAAGAGCGAGAAATCCTTGATTTGGGATTGGACATAGAACCTGGACCCATCGGAGAGACGTTGAAAGGAGCGTATCCTGATGGTAAGAATTATACTTTCGTGGAAATACAGCGCTATAGACTTCAGTGTGGTAGAGTAGACGTTTTGTTCCTAATTTTTCTGGACCAAACCTCCGCTCCGACCCAACGATACAATGAATTTTTTCTGTTCATATTCATAAATAAAAAAGATTAGGAATCGCAATGCTACTATATGCGTCCAGAGCAGTATTTTGAATACTATTCTTCTATAATCCATTATTGCGCGGGGTCTTACTAACAGGACTTCGCGGCACAGGACGGGTCTTCGTCGAAAAGCTAACACCACCCGGCATTTTCATACCCTTTCTTTGGGTGGTATATCGCCTTTAAAAGTCTAAGAGGGTAGTAGGGGGGATCTTAAGAGGGTAGTAGGGGATCTTAAGAGGGTAGTAGGGGATCTATAGTAGGTAAGATAATTTGCCCTTTGATTTTGATTGAATATACTATTTTTCTGCCTTTACCACGCATTATTGTATGCGCTTCTAGAGAAGTATGTATGCAGGAAGTAAATTCTAGTCGCTTTCTTTTGAATCCAATTTCAAATTAGATTAGAAAGATAGAAAGGCCATGAGGATGGGAAAATAAAAAAAATCTTTTTAATTAGTTCTCCTTTTTTGGAATTTTCTTATTATCCTTATCATTTTTTTTACAGAATATTTTGCAAACTAAAAAAATACAATAGTCAATATTCCTTATAATAGATATACTTAATTATATCATAAGAATCTTAAGATATTTTTCGACTAGATAGAAATAGTAAATTTGAATTGAGACACCTATTCCATGACGGATTTAAACTTACCTTCTATTTTCGTGCCTTTAGTAGGCTTAGTATTTCCGGCAATTGCAATGACTTCTTTATTTCTTTATGTGCAAAAAAAAAAGATTGTCTAGTATTTTTTAGTGTAAGTAATATAATATGGTAGGGTATGTGACTTTTTCTACACACACTTTCTACACACAAATGAAAAACGGCTATGGATGCAGATATAGGCTACGAGCATAAATGCATGAATATGCAGAGCTTGGTATAGCGAGTTTTTTTTTATTTATTTTAATTGAATCAACGAATATTTTTTGAATAGAAAGTCAATGTATCTAACCTATTATTTCACAGGAGTACTAGTTGCTGAAGGCGATTTCAGAATCAAAAAAAGTAAAGGCAAAATTATTTAGCTTATTCTCTCAATTTCAATCGACCGCTGCTGGATTTAGTATATCTAATATGAATTGGCGATCAGAACACATATGGGTAGAACTTCTAAAAGGTTCTCGAAAAAGGAGTAATTTTTTCTGGGCCTGTATTCTTTTTCTAGGTTCACTAGGATTCTTATTGGTTGGGACTTCCAGTTATCTTGGTAAGAATATTATATCTATACTTCCATCTCAAGAAATTCTTTTTTTTCCGCAGGGGGTCGTGATGTCTTTCTACGGAATCGCAGGCCTATTCATTAGCTCCTACCTGTGGTGTACTATTTTGTGGAATGTAGGTAGTGGTTATGACCGATTCGATAGAAAAGAGGGAATAGTTTGCATTTTTCGTTGGGGATTCCCTGGAATAAAACGTCGCGTCTTCCTTCGATTCCTTATGCGGGATATCCAATCAATTAGAATTCAGGTTAAAGAGGGTCTTTATCCTCGTCGTATTCTTTATATGGAAATCCGGGGCCAGGGGATCATTCCCTTGACTCGTACTGATGATAAGTTTTTTACTCCACGAGAAATTGAACAAAAAGCTGCCGAATTGGCCTATTTCTTGCGCGTACCAATTGAAGTATTTTGAGGTATCTTTTTTGAACTGAATTGAATGAAGAAAAGATAAATTGGAAGAAGAAAAGTTTTCTCAACATGGGGAGGAAGTCCCTTCGAAATTGGATTTGTTATTGTAAGGGGATTTTTAAGTATTTATCTAAAGGAAGGAACAAACGAGGATAAGATAAAATTATTTTAAATTTTTTTTGTCGAAGTTAGATATATTGCATACTATTCTTCTCTTCCATTTTCACCCGAAAGGGCTTTTTTTATTCTATTTCACTATTTCATTCCATCTAGATCTAAGAAAGAACCCAATGCACTGAAATTCCACTAATATACAAAAAAGAAGAATAGATACAGGGTATCAAACCTATAGAGTTTTTGCTTCAAAGAAATAGAAATATCATGAAATAGAAATATCATCATATAGAGTCAGGGAATGGAATAGAGTCAGCGAATGAAGCATATTCATTAACAACTCCATTTACAGATCAAAAATGAAAAAAAAGAAAGCATTGCCTTCTTTACTATATCTTGTATTTATCGTACTTTTGCCTTGGGGGGTCTCTTCCTCATTTAACAAATGTCTGGAACTTTGGATTAAGAATTGGTGGAATACCAGGCAATCCGAAACTCTCTTAACTGATATTCAAGAGAAAAGGATTCTAGAAAGATTCATAGAATTAGAAGAACTTTCTCTCTTGGACGAGATGATAAAAGGGAAACTAAAGACACATGTACAAAAACCTCCTACAGGAATACACAAGGAAATAATACAATGGGTCAAAATAAATAATGAGGATCATCTCCATATCATTTTGCATTTCTCGACAAATATAATCTGTTTGGCTATTCTAAGTGGTTCTTTTTTTCTGGGTAAAGAGGAACTTGTCATTTTGAATTCTTGGGTTCAGGAATTCTTCTATAATTTAAATGACTCAATAAAAGCTTTTTTTATTCTTTTAGTTACTGATTTTTTTGTTGGATTTCACTCCACCCGTGGTTGGGAACTAGTAATTCGTTGGGTCTATAACGATTTTGGATGGGCTCCTAATGAGCTTATTTTCACTATTTTTGTTTGTAGTTTTCCAGTAATTCTAGATACATGTTTGAAATTTTGGGTCTTTTTTTGTTTAAACCGTCTATCTCCTTCGCTTGTAGTCATTTATCATTCAATTAGTGAAGCATAAATTCATTTGATCTCCCGATATTAATATTAATCAAATTAGCATCTTTCTTTAGAAAGAAAGCCCTTTTCCATTTTACCAAAATTCTTTCTATTTATACCTGCTTTAAGGTATTCATCATTGCAGTACAACTGTTGCAGTAGAATGCCAACAAATTCGTGTATAGGGAACTAGATTAGCTTAGCTACCTATCTAATTTATTGTAGAAATTCTGGGATCTGTGATTGGACATGGAAAATAGAAATACTTTTTCTTGGGTAAAGGAACAGATAACTCGATCGATTTCTGTATCGATCATGATATACGTAATAACTCGGACATCTATTTCAAATGCATATCCCATTTTTGCGCAGCAGGGTTATGAAAACCCACGAGAAGCAACTGGGCGAATTGTATGTGCCAATTGCCATTTAGCTAGCAAGCCCGTCGATATTGAAGTTCCCCAAGCTGTGCTTCCCGATACTGTATTTGAAGCAGTTCTTCGAATTCCTTATGATATGCAATTGAAACAAGTTCTTGCTAATGGAAAAAAGGGAGGGTTGAATGTAGGTGCTGTTCTTATTTTGCCCGAGGGATTTGAATTAGCGCCGCCCGACCGTATTTCCCCTGAGTTAAAAGAAAAGATAGGAAATCTTGCTTTTCAGAGTTATCGTCCCGATAAAAAAAATATTCTTGTGATAGGCCCTGTTCCCGGTAAGAAATATAGTGAAATTGTCTTTCCCATTCTTTCCCCTGATCCTGCTACGAAGAAAGATGCTCATTTCTTAAAATATCCTATATATGTAGGGGGAAACCGAGGAAGAGGACAGATCTATCCTGATGGTAGCAAGAGTAACAATACAGTCTATAATGCTACGTCAACAGGTATAGTAAGAAAAATACTACGTAAAGAAAAAGGGGGGTATGAAATATCCATAGTTGATGCATCAGATGGACGCCAAGTGATTGATATTATACCTCCCGGACCAGAACTTCTTGTTTCAGAGGGGGAATCCATCAAGATTGATCAACCATTAACAAGCAATCCTAATGTGGGAGGTTTTGGTCAGGGGGACGCAGAAATCGTGCTTCAGGATCCATTACGTGTCCAAGGCCTTTTGTTCTTCTTCGCATCCGTTATTTTGGCACAAGTTTTTTTGGTTCTCAAAAAGAAACAGTTTGAAAAGGTTCAATTGTACGAAATGAATTTCTAGGTCCCGGAATTTCTTACCATCAAGTTGGTAAAAAGCCTCGATTTATTGGCAATTGCTAGAATTATCTATGATCTTTTTTGGAAATCCTTTTTTTGTTTAGACTTTTTTTTGTTTACGAGATGTCTGGAATTCCTTATTTATATCTCATGCAAAAGAAGAGAATCCAAGGCAAAGGCGAGAACAATAAAATTTAAATTTCTTTCGAGGGATTGCAGGTCTTCTTAATCGTCTATTCGGCACAAGAAAAAGGCTTTTTCTTGTGCCGATTCTTCTTGTATCAAAATAAGAATCCTTTTTCTTCCTAATTCGTCAAAGATTACTTTACTATTTCTTCTTTATTCGGGTCTGTCTCTTGGGCCTCTTTTTCTTTTGCTTAGGTTTAGCCGAGGTAGTGGACAAACAGAGGGGAAGAAAATATGGCGGGGGACAAATTTCTTGTGATTGTAAGCAAATAGAATTGCTTGGCTTGTTTAATTAAGTTTAACTTCAAACTTACAGAAATTTTGCAAAAAAAAGTAAACTCTTCCATTGAAGGTTTTTTTTTTATTTTTAGGCTAGTTGAATAGTTTTGATTAAGGTTTTATTAGTTTATTACTCGAAACTAAATCAAGGATTTTCAGGATACTTCCTTTGTGGAATAAGATATTGGATCCTCGAGTGATCTCTTTTTCTTGTTGCTTCATAAGAGTGAATCGAATAGATTCAATTCGCGTTATAAGAGTAAAAATTCCGCGGGTCCTTTCCGCTCTAATCAGATAAAGGGGGTAAGGACCCGCTAAGCTCCTACTTTTTCATGTTTACAATCTGGTCCCTCCGATTACTATAGAGATGAACCCAATCCAGAATATGAACCATAAAAGAAAACACCTACTAAACCAATCACAGGAATACCAGCTACAGTACCTATCAGCCAAAGAGGAATTCTTCCAGTAGTATCGGCCATTTCCCCTACTTTCCTCCACATTTTATCAATTGGTCATGCTAGAGACAAAAACAGTCATGGGTAGTTATAAGGATGGTATCTTTCCAAATGGGATAAGAGAATTCTTATTAGTCTCTTTCTTTCTCTCAATTGAAGAAGTAATTGGAAAATAAAACAGCAAGTACAAAAATGAGTAATAAACCCCAGTATAGACTGGTACGATTCAATTCAACATTTTGTTCATTCGGGTTTGATTGTGTCATAGTTCTATAGTTGGAATTTGGTTTATCGTTGGATGAACTGCATTGCTGATATTGATCCCAAGAAAAAAACAGTAGGTACAGCTAGTCCGTGAATAGCCAGCCATCGCACTGTAAAAATAGGATAGGTTCGATCTATGGTCATTGAGGGCCTCCTAAAAGGATCTACTAAATTCATCGAGTTGTTCTAAAGAATCAAAACGGTCGGTTATTAACGGAATTCCTTGTCGGCTTTCCGTGAAATATTCGTTTGGCCTAGGACTTCCAAACACGTCATAAGCTAAACCCGTACTGACAAATAACCAACCCGCAATGAATAGGGAAGGTATAGTAATGCTATGAATAACCCAGTATCGAATACTGGTAATAATATCAGCAAAAGAACGTTCTCCCGTGCTTCCAGACATGCTGAACTCCCAAAATTTTTGTACATTCAAAAAAGGAATTGATTCCGTAAAAGATGGGATCAACCAGTAAATAGAAAATTACTGATATTTCATCCTTGTGAGATTGTCAATTTTGTACCAAAGGTGTATTTTGAGTATACCGAATTAGTATAGCTATCCTTCCTATGGCACAGCAATCTGGTTTTGCCTGGTTCCGAAACATAATTACTTTTTTTTGTCTATAGGTAAGCTATATGTTATTCAAGGCGTCAATAGAAAACCCCTTTTTTGTAGGTTCTATTTATTTTCCTTGGCTTCGGAATAATAGAGTAATTCGGAATAGCAGCCAAAATCTTGGGAAAATCTAAGTTAATGATCAATAGGTTTGGATAAATAATTTAGGAAGGATATTCTCATACTGACACAATACAAGGACAAGTATATATATGTGAAATTTATCCTTTCATAATTCGTAATTAATCCTTGTCTTGTTTGTTGGATTAGGTCTAACTTTCTTGACCAAACTGCGAGCGTGGAACTTTACGAGATGAAATAGGGAAAGACAGAAGATAGAATAGAACTTAAAAGGATAATTGAAGTGACTCGTCTTCGAATCTACTTTGGTTGGAGTTCGAAAAAGGAATAAAAATAAAGTAAATTCAAGGAAGAGCTTTCTTTTTTTTTTAACAGACCCTCGGGAGGTCGTGGAATGCTTTTCTTCTCCTCTTATTCCATATAGAATACAATCAGTTAAAATTAAAATAAGAAGGAATAGGGGAATATTCGATCGTTCAGTCCAAAAAGAGGGTCCTATTGAAAAAGAAATTATCCAAAATAGAAAGAAGTTTTTTTTTCAAATTCAATTGTTTATTTATCTCTTATTCCGAAATTTCCCTGAAAATCCAATTTCATTTTTTCATTCAATGGGGTTATATGATCTAGTTCTTAATATTATTACTTTACTCAATTGAAAAATTCCATAACAAATCTCTTGATTCGAAATTAGGGACTCATGTATCATCTGATGAATCCACTTTCTTTTACACTTCTGTATCTCACTCTATCTTGTTTTTTAGTATTATCTAAAATAACTGATGAATTATGAATTTTCCATAACTTAGGTAAATGCTTTACCAACATATGTAGTGTAGTAAAAAAAAATAAATGGAATTTAACTCTTTCATGCTTACTTTAACTAGTTATTTCGGTTTTCTACTGGCTGCTTTAACTATAACCCCAGCTCTATTTATTGGCTTGAACAAGATACGTCTTATTTGAATTGACTGAATAATAATAATTCAGAAAAGCAAAATCTTTCTTTGGGATTCCTGATATTCTACGACTCTTTTCCAGACTAATTAGGAATTCTTTTCTTGGTCATTGAGATTCGTGGATAATTTAGAGTACTATTTAGGGATAGATCGTACCTCTTTTTTTATCCCCCCGAACAAATCGAAATGATTGAAGTTTTTCTATTTGGAATCGTCTTAGGCCTAATTCCTATTACTTTAGCGGGATTATTCGTGACTGCGTATTTGCAATACAGGCGTGGGGATCAGTTGGATCTTTGATTGAGTCATTTTTTTTTTTTTATTGACCTCCTCTCTGGTCTGGAGGAGGTCAAATTGGAGTTACAATTCAATTTTGTTAAATTATTTTACTCTGCTTCGACATAAGATAGATGGAATCACGCTCTGTAGGATTTGAACCTACGACATCGGGTTTTGGAGACCCGCGTTCTACCGAACTGAACTAAGAGCGCTTTCATTCATTCAAAAAGAAAATCTTTTTCTATTCCTAATGTATCTCACGTACGTATAGTCTCCACAAATTCCAGTTATACCCACTTTACTTTAATTGATCTCGTTGCTACTGCCTATAAAGAAGAAAGAAGTAATAGGTAGGGATGACAGGATTTGAACCTGTGACATTTTGTACCCAAAACAAACGCGCTACCAAGCTGCGCTACATCCCTTTTCCAAATTAAATTGTTGTGCAATGCCATTGTACACAATTCCTGTCTTCTTTTCCACATCATAATTTTCTTATTCTTTCTCTATCTATATATAGAACCCTCGTGTCATTTCTTCTTTTTGGTCTCATATAATTAAGGAATTATATACAGCTAAAATCCAATAGAATTTCGCCTATAAAAGAAAGATTACTTTTCCTTGATAATATATAGGAAGAAGGGGTCATCTTTTTATTTTTTAGGGATAGGACAATTTCGGAAAATTTCGTCGATTATGGTTCAGTTTATATATAGCATAAGTTTATGATCATATATGTATTCCAACAAGGAAGGAGGATTTTCAATGCGGGATATAAAAACATATCTCTCTGTAGCACCCGTGCTAAGTACTCTATGGTTTGGTGCTTTAGCAGGTTTATTGATAGAAATTAATCGTTTATTCCCGGATGCTTTGTCATTCCCTTTTTTTTAATTCTAGTTATTGCTATGGGAGGGATAGATTTCTTCGTGATATGACAAAATTTTATCTTATCCTTTTCAATCTTTTTTTAGTATCGGAAGGAAAAAGAAAGAAAAGATGGATTGGGTTGAACCTCAGAGTCATTAAAAATTTGGTAAACCCTATTTTTAAAAATAGAAATTCAATTTAAAGGGGTACCCAAGCTAAATCAGGCCTCAGAAATCAGAGCATAGAAAAAGGCGGGGCTGACTAATTAAATGAAAGGATTTCGAACCAAAATCTTTGCTAATTCGACAAGGATTGTATTCTTTAATTATTTCTCTATTTTTTATTACTTAATTTAAGAATAAAAAAAAATTATTCTAATGAATTTTATTCTTCTTCTTCGGATTCAAAATAGAAGAATAAAAGAATAAGTAGAAGAATTAAATTAAGTCAATCCAAAAGGAAAAGGAGGTTCATGGCCAAGGGAAAAGATGTTAGAATCAGAGTTATTTTGGAATGCATCAGTTGTGTTCGAAAAGGTGCCAATGAGGAATCGACGGGGATTTCTAGATATAGTACTCAAAAGAATCGCCACAATACACCCGGACAATTAGAATTCAAAAAATTTTGTCGTTATTGTCGCAAGCATACGACTCATCACGAAATAAAGAAATAGGAACATCGTGTATTCGATCTTTCCAAACAACAGAAAGAGTAAGAACTTCATATTTTATATATAAATAAAACATAGTATAGAATACAAAATACAAATCAACTCATCTGATTTCCGGTCGATATTATTTCATATGTATAGAGGGTATTCATATACTATAAATATGAATCAAATAAGATATGGATCAAAGAAAAACTACTTCTTCTGGATCCTAAATTAATAAAATAAAGAAGTGCATTTTCCAATTTTAAATTAAATAAGGAATAAATCATGTATACATCTAAACAACCTTTTCTTAAATCTAAGCAACCCTTTAGTAAATCCAAGCAAACTTTTAATAAATCCAAGCAACCCTTTCGTAAATCCAAGCAAACTTTTCGTAAATTCAAACAACCTTTTCGTAAATCTAAACAACCTTTTCGTAGGCGTCCCCGGATTGGCCCGGGAGATCGAATTGATTATAGAAACATGAGTTTAATTAATAGATTTATTAGTGAACAAGGAAAAATATTATCGAGACGAATAAATAGATTAACCTTGAAACAACAACGATTAATTACTCTTGCTATAAAACAGGCTCGTATTTTATCTTTTTTACCGTTTCGTAACTATGAGAACGAAAAACAATTTCAAGCCCAGTCAATTTCAATAATTACAGGTTCTAGACCCAGAAAAAATAGACATATTCCTCAATTAACGCAAAAGTACAATTCCAATCGAAACTTAAGAAACTACAACCAAAATTTAAGAAACAACAACCGGAACTTAAGTTCCGATTGTTGATGTTTTATTCGAATTCGCAAGGGCCAGACCTATATATATTATAAAGAAAGTAATCCAGCTCGTCGATTCCTACCACTTAATCTTAATTTATTGTATCTTCCCGGAGTTCCCTCTCCGGGAATTCATCTTTTATTATTCCAGTATATTACTTTATTTATACCTTTAATTGATGATCTTTATTTTATTGGAAATCGTGTAAAGATTATTTGGATTTGATACAGCTACTTGTGCAAGCATTTTACGATTAAGAATCAATTTCTTCTTGTACAGGTTGTGTATTAATTTACTATAACTATCGAATACTTTATATACCCGCGTTGCTGCGTTTATCCGAGTGATCCACAAACGACGAAAATCCCTCTTTTGCCTACCTCTATCTCGATGAGAGGAAACAAAAGCTCTTTTTACTTGTTGGGTAATCATTCGATTAAGTCTTAAATGAGCCCCTCTAAAGTTTGAGGCAAATGAACGCATTTTTGTTCGTCGTCTCCGGGCTATATATCCTCGCGGAACTCTGGTCATTGAATCAAATTAACCTTAATGAATAACTAATGATTTCTCTTCTTTTAGCCACCCTTTTTCTCATTAATAACAAAACTAATTATTCCGATATATAAAATATTAATTCCAATGGCTTTTGCTATAGTAACCTTCCCAACCACGATTTTTTATTCCACTCCGTTCAGTTATTTCTATACGAAATAACAAATTCATTCTAAATAATACTAAAAAAAATAGTGGGTTCCATCGTTTCTATGGTTCCCTTTTAAACGGTGAGGCCCTCTCTATACACCGGAGCCCTTTCTTTCATCAAAAAGTATTACGAACTTGTATAGTTCACATTCTTTGGCTCTACCTATCCATTATAGAGTAAATAGCTCTTTTCACAATAAGAGTTATCCATACAGTGACGGTATTTAATTATGAAAGTTGGCTAAGTAGCTGACCCTGTTAGTCCGTTCTTTATAAGATAAAAGAGCATAAGCCTTTTTCTTTTTATTACTATTTCCTCCGCTTAATGGATAACCATTTGCTACCAATGGGAGAATTGCTTCTTATTTCCAAATTTAGATAATTCGATTTGCACCAAAGGAAACCAGAAATTCCATATACCATAGAAATCTAGGATAGAGAAGCTATATCCTATTCATTGGTACTAATCAGGGATACTTCAAATTTTTTTTATATTTGTTTGAAGTCATGATCTGAACGAGTCGCACATACACCCTAGCACATGTTCCTCGACGCTGAGGGCATCCTTTAAGCGCAGCCGTTTTTCTAGCATTTCGTATTGGCTGTCTTGCGTTTCTAATAAGTTGTTTAACCGTTGGCATGTTGTATGTATATAGAAAAAAATGGATTGGTTTAGATCCATCTTAACCTGATGATTGCTCATCATGAAGTCTTTCTATTTTCTATTAAATCGAGGAAAACACGAATTTAGCTGTGAAATAACTTTACAAGAAATCCGGACACTACCAATCCTTAAACATTTCCGGAAACCACACTGGATCAGTATCGCAGTGCTTGTCAATCATTTCATCCCCTACAATATCGACAAGTCCATAAGCTTTGGCTTCGTCTGCTGACATAAAAACATCCCTTTCCATGTCTTCGGATACAACCCAAAAAGGCTTGCCTGTTCTTAGTGCATAAACCCTTGTGATCATTTCGCGAACTTTGTGTAACTCTTCTACTTCTAGTAAAAATTCTGGTGTCCTTGCCCGATAATAAGCACTAGCAGGTTGGTGAAGCATAATCCTCGCGTGAGGGAATGCTATACGCTTGGCGGGTTCTCCTCCAAGCAGAATGAAGGACGCCATGGACGCGGCTATTCCGAGGCATATTGTATATATATCTGGTGTCACCGTTTGCATCGTATCAAAAATAGCCATTCCTGAGATTAGCCAACCGCCTGGGGAGTTTATAAACAAAAAAATATCACTAATTCCATCTTCTATACTCAGATATACCATGAGACCTGTAATATGATTCGTGATCTCGCAACGAATCTCTTGACCTAAAAAAAGTGTCCTTTCTCGATACATAACATTGTATAAGTCAACCCAAGTCGCTTCTTCATCTCCAGGAATCCGGTAAGGTACTTTTGGAACACCAATGGGCATATTAGATTAATATTATTAAATTTAAGTAAGAAACACTTTAATATGGAAACGTAAGAATGGAACAGAAAGAAAGAATCTGCAGTTTATTGTCTTAATTTTTATTCTTATTCTATTCTATTTTATTCTTATTCTATTCTATATGAATACTATAGATTCTATTAATACATAGATGGAAAGGTTATACATATAAGAAAGGTAAGACAGATTGAATAAAGAAAAAGGAATGGGTGATTCGAATGCTAAACAAAGAGGGGTAGCGATCTATTCTTCGTTTTTTCCAAATTGGCCAAGTTACCCATTGCATATTGGCACTTATCGAGTATAGAATAGATCTGCTTCTCTTTCTTCTTATGAACAGAATTGGCTTCTTATTTTTAATGGAATGAAATAAATATTCGCGCTTTCTGACACAGAATCCCCTAGAAGGGTTAGGTACAATGGATAATCTTTTTCAATGCGATAAAATAAAGCGACATCGTGTCTATTTTTCTTTGCTAAAGGGGTATTTCCATGGGTTTGCCTTGGTATCGTGTTCATACTGTCGTATTGAATGATCCGGGTCGATTGCTTGCGGTGCATATAATGCACACAGCTCTAGTTTCTGGTTGGGCTGGCTCAATGGCTTTATACGAATTAGCAGTTTTTGATCCCTCTGATCCTGTTCTGGATCCAATGTGGAGACAAGGTATGTTCGTAATTCCCTTCATGACTCGTTTAGGAATAACGGATTCGTGGGGTGGTTGGAGTATTTCAGGAGGAACTGTAACAAATCCGGGTATTTGGAGTTATGAAGGTGTGGCAGCTACGCATATTGTGTTTTCTGGCTTGTGTTTCTTGGCAGCGATCTGGCATTGGGTATATTGGGACCTAGAAATATTCTCTGATGAGCGGACGGGAAAACCCTCTTTGGATTTGCCCAAGATCTTTGGAATTCATTTATTTCTTGCAGGGGTGGCTTGCTTTGGCTTTGGGGCATTTCATGTAACGGGTTTGTATGGTCCTGGGATATGGGTATCCGATCCTTATGGACTAACTGGAAAAGTACAAGCTGTAAATCCAGCGTGGGGTGCAGAAGGTTTTGATCCTTTTGTTCCGGGGGGAATAGCTTCTCATCATATTGCTGCGGGTACATTGGGTATATTAGCGGGCTTATTCCATCTTAGTGTCCGTCCGCCTCAACGTCTATATAAAGGATTACGTATGGGCAATATTGAAACTGTACTTTCCAGTAGTATCGCTGCTGTTTTTTTTGCAGCTTTCGTAGTTGCTGGAACTATGTGGTATGGGTCAGCAACGACCCCAATCGAATTATTTGGGCCTACTCGTTATCAGTGGGATCAGGGATACTTTCAGCAAGAAATATATCGAAGAGTTAGCAATGGTTTAGCCGAAAATCTTAGTTTATCAGAAGCTTGGTCTAAAATTCCCGAAAAATTAGCCTTTTATGATTATATTGGTAATAATCCGGCAAAAGGGGGATTATTCAGAGCGGGCTCAATGGACAATGGGGATGGAATAGCTGTTGGATGGTTAGGACATCCCGTCTTTAGAGATAAAGAAGGACGTGAGCTTTTTGTACGCCGTATGCCTACTTTTTTTGAAACATTTCCGGTTGTTTTGGTAGATGAGGAGGGAATTGTTAGAGCGGACGTTCCTTTTAGAAGAGCAGAATCCAAATATAGTGTTGAACAAGTAGGCGTAACGGTGGAGTTCTATGGTGGCGAACTTAATGGAGTAAATTATTCTGATCCTGCTACTGTAAAAAAATATGCGAGGCGTTCTCAATTAGGGGAAATTTTTGAATTAGACCGGGCTACTTTGAAATCCGATGGTGTTTTTCGCAGCAGTCCAAGGGGTTGGTTCACTTTTGGTCATGCTACCTTTGCTTTGCTCTTCTTTTTCGGACACATTTGGCATGGCGCTAGAACATTGTTCCGAGATGTTTTTGCTGGTATTGATCCAGATTTGGATGCTCAAGTGGAATTTGGAACATTCCAAAAAGTGGGAGATCCAACTACAAAGAAACAGGCAGTCTGATACACATTGTTATGGTATCTTTCACCTCTCTTTTTTGATTTGACATCTCCCATCCTTTCTTTGACTCTTTTTCTTTCTTTATATGGGAAATTCTCCCAAATGACAAATGAATAGGTGTGGAAGTTATAATTGTAAATAAACCACGATCGAATCTATGGAAGCATTGGTTTATACGTTCCTTTTAGTTTCGACTTTAGGGATAATTTTTTTCGCTATCTTCTTCCGAGAACCACCTAAGGTTCCACCAACTCCAACTAAAAGAATAAAATAATTTCATTTAAGTAAGAAGTCTCCCAGATAGGGGGACTTCTTACTTAAATTAGTCTCCGTGTTCTTCGAATGGATCTCTTAATTGTTGAGAGGGTTGCCCAAACGCGGTATATAAGGCATACCCAGTAAAGCTTACAAGTAAACCAGATATGGAGATGGCGACTAAAGTTGCTGTTTCCATTTTTATAGAATTTCAAGATTACAATGGATCTACGAAAAGATCGTGTATTTACAACTACAACGGAATAGTATACAAAGTCAACACCAATGATTAAATATAATTTATGGCTACACAAACCGTTGAAGATAGTTCTAAACCTAGGCCAAAACGAACTGGTGCAGGTAGTTTACTGAAACCCTTGAATTCGGAATATGGGAAAGTCGCCCCGGGTTGGGGGACTACTCCTTTTATGGGGGTCGCAATGGCTTTATTCGCTATATTCCTATCTATCATTTTAGAAATTTATAATTCTTCCATTTTACTGGATGGAATTTTAACCAATTAGGTTTCTACTAACTAAAACTAGGAAGTCAGAGTTTTTCCATCCAAAAAAGCCTTTCTAGTTTAAGCTCTACATTTCTAGATATTATGGTAGTTCGACCGCGGAATTTTTTTGTTTCGGTATCTCTGGAATATGAGTGTGTGACTTGTTAGAATTGATCCTATTGATAATACATAGAAAGGGCCTGTTATCTCTATCAAGATGATTCTAATTCGTCAGATATTATTTATTCTAGTATCTGGAACACGAAATAGATAGAGTGGATCAAAAAAAATGGAACTATGATTCATACTCACTATTAAGACCTCGCAACCAGACTGAAAAATTCAAGTAGTTCTTAAATAAAAATAAAAAAGAAATTTTCTTCCTTACAATTTTGTTTGCCCAAAAGACAACTTTTTTTCTATCGATTTTGTCGAGTCATTACACTGATTCAATTTCAATAAATGATTATCAAGCGGTTCTTATTCGAAGAACCCTTGCCTTTTGTTTAGCTTGAGACTAAATCATCGTGGCTCTAGTATGAATCTAAGGTTTTAATTGAACTGATTCATAGGATCACAACAAGATAATTTCTATATTACGCATAAAAAAAAATCCAAAATAGGGAAGAGAAAAGTCAAGAAGCCTCTAATGACCAACATAAGGGAAAGGAAGAAAGAAAGACGCGCCAACTTGAGATTTTTTGGCATTATCATCACAAAGAAGATATTCCGGATTTTTTTTATTTGCTATCTTCAAGGCAAATCGACCCGATTCAGTGGCTGATGAAGTTTTGAACCTTTTTTCTAATATTCGTTGAAAATTTGTGTGTTTCTGCTTGAGCCGTACGAGATGAAATTTTCATATACGGCTCTTAGAGGGGGGCGTGGGTTAGTTACCTATCTCAATAAAGTATATGATTGGTTTGAGGAACGTCTTGAGATTCAGGCAATTGCGGATGATATAACTAGTAAATATGTTCCTCCCCATGTCAACATATTTTATTGTTTAGGGGGAATTACACTTACTTGTTTTCTAGTACAAGTCGCTACCGGTTTTGCTATGACTTTTTACTACCGACCAACCGTTACAGAGGCTTTTTCCTCGGTTCAATACATAATGACCGAGGCCAACTTTGGTTGGTTAATCCGATCAGTTCATCGATGGTCAGCAAGTATGATGGTTTTAATGATGATCCTGCATGTATTTCGTGTGTATCTCACAGGGGGATTTAAAAAACCCCGTGAATTAACTTGGGTGACAGGTGTGGTTTTGGCTGTTTTGACTGCATCATTTGGTGTAACTGGTTATTCTTTGCCTTGGGATCAAATTGGCTATTGGGCAGTCAAAATTGTGACAGGTGTACCTGACGCCATTCCGGTAATAGGATCGCCTTTAGTGGAGTTATTACGCGGAAGTGCTAGTGTGGGCCAATCCACTTTGACTCGTTTTTATAGTTTACATACCTTTGTACTGCCTCTGCTTACTGCCGTATTTATGTTAATGCACTTTCCAATGATACGTAAGCAAGGTATTTCGGGTCCTTTATAGGGAAGGCATATCATAGAGAATTCTAATTCTCATATATCATATCGGGTAGGTTGTGGTATTTCATTGCTACAAGCATGGGTTATTGTAAAATAACACATGTCATTTGGATACTTCTCTTCAACTCCGAAGTATTTTTATACGATACAAATAGTTGAAGTTAATTTTACGAAAGAAAAAAGGCGGATTATGGGAGTGTGTGACTTGAATTATTGATTTGGCCATGCAGATAAAGAATTGGATCTGCCACATTAGAATTCACAACCAAAGGTGTCTCCGCATCCAATCAACATGTAAGTCCCCTACCTAGGAAGGATAGGCTGGTTCACTTGAGGAGAATATCTTCTATGATCATACCGCAACCATGTCATCCATGAACAGGCTCCGTAAGATCCCATAGAGTGGAAATGGAATCAGTCATGTGACATGATCCAATTCTCTATTTATTACACTTACCTTTTTATTATAGTATGGAAATGCATTCATTTTCTTTGCATCGATTGTGATCCGCAATACTATCGGAGTAAAAGAAGGGATCTAAGGAAGAATGTAGGCTAAACTTTTTGATTTTTTATTAGTAACAAGTAAATATTTTGTTTGGAGGTAAGAAACTTGCGATATTGAGGGGATAAATACCAACTAATCAAGAGACATGAGACAATCCACAAAGCAATTGATCATGATCAAATTTGTAAGCCCACTTGGATATTGAGCATTTACCCATAAGAATAGGATTATTTTCAATGAGTAGTGGTAGGTGCAACTTTGGAAAAGAGAATCTGATAAAGCTTTTTTTGTCTAGAGTCATTGAGTCATTATATACCTTAATTCTATTAAGGATCTTCCGCGGTCTTATTTCTTTCACTCTTGCTCGAGCCGGATGATGATAAATTCTCATGTCCGGTTCCTTTGGGGGATGGATCCTAAAGAGTTCACCTATCCCAATAACAAAGAAACCAGACTTAAATGATCCTGTATTAAGAGCTAAATTAGCTAAAGGGATGGGACATAATTATTACGGGGAACCCGCATGGCCCAACGATCTTTTATATATTTTTCCAGTAGTAATTCTAGGTACTATTGCATGTAATGTAGGTTTAGCGGTTCTCGAGCCATCAATGATTGGTGAACCGGCAGACCCGTTTGCAACTCCTTTGGAAATATTACCCGAGTGGTACTTCTTTCCCGTGTTTCAAATACTCCGTACGGTACCCAATAAGTTATTGGGCGTTCTCTTAATGGTTTCTGTGCCAACAGGCTTATTGACAGTACCTTTTCTAGAGAATGTCAATAAATTCCAAAATCCATTTCGCCGCCCAGTAGCTACGACCGTTTTTTTAATCGGTACTGTAGTAGCTCTTTGGTTAGGTATTGGAGCAACACTACCCATTGATAAATCGTTAACTTTAGGTCTTTTTTAGATTTTTTTTGATTCATTCAACCATGAAGTACCATAGGTATCTAGGAAATAGTTACTTCCAAGTAGAATCTTCCCTAGATACCTAAAATCCATTTTATTATTTTATTATGATCCATTTCGCGAAAATATAGATTGTACCAAAGATGCAAAATTGTTTTCTTTTTTCTTTTTATTCTATTCTAACTCGAAAAAGAAGAAGAAAAAAAATTGCAATGGATTTAAAACGAGAGTTTATTCTTAAGTAAATCAATTGGGAGATGCTTCTCTAGAGTGTCCCATATATGTTTTCTATCTTCCATACGAAAACTGTCAATTCTCATAAGATCTTCTTCAGTCTTACTCAAAAGGTCCAATAGTGTATGTATATTGGCCCTTTTTAGACAATTATATGTTCTAGAAGTTAATTCTAATTGATCAATAAAAATACAATTCAATGGAATTCCTTTTTTGTTTTTCTTTAGATTAGTTAATCTTTTTTGAAAAGTAAAAAGGGGTGGAGTAAACCTGTTTTTATTTTCTTCGAAACTAGTGCCCTCTTCCTCGGCGTGTAGAAAAGGAAGAAATAAATCAATCAAATTACGAGAAGCCTCATAAAGCGCTTCCTTAGGGGTTAAACTTCCATTAGTCCATATTTCTAGAAAAAGTATCTCGTGTTTTTCATTTCCATTCCCACAAGAAAAAATACTATAATTCACATTTCGAACAGGCATGGATACAGCATCTATAGGATAACTTCCATCTTGATAGTTCTTTCTGAGTTCTGTCTGATATCCACGATCTCTCTTGATCTGTAAATCAATACAGAAATCAATGGGCTCTGTCAAGTTAGCTATAGGTTGTGCCGTATCAACGGTTTCTACGGAAGGCGGTAAGATGATATCTTGAGCAGTTATGTATCTAGGACCTTTGACGCAAATTGATGCGTCTCTAACTCCATAGAGATTACTTCTCAATACAATTTCTTTCAAATTTAGTAAAATTTCTTGTACGGATTCTTCAATACCTGCTATTGTAGAATATTCGTGTGGCACGCTCCCAAATTTTGCACGTGTGATACATGTTCCTTCTATTTCGCCAAGTAAAGCTCTTCGCAAGGCAATACCAACGGTGTCCGCTTGACCTTTTCTAAGCGGGGACAGAATGAAACGACCATAATAAAGACGCTTACTATCTACTCTTGATTCAACACACTTCCACTGTAGTGTTTGAGTGGATCCTGCTACCTCCTCTCGAACCATAATAGACTAGTATTATTATTTTATCATTGAATCGTTTATTTCTCTTGAAAGTTGAAAGCGGGTTAATTCTTTTACAGACGTCTTTTTTTAGGTGGTCGACATCCATTATGCGGCATAGGTGTTACATCGCGTATACAACTTAATCGCACACCACTTTTAGCAATGGCTCGTAATGCGGCATCTCTTCCACTACCAGCGCCCTTTACCATAACTTCTGCTCGTTGCAAACCTACTGTACGAATAGCATCTACTGCTGTTCTTTGACCAGCATAGGGTGATGCTTTTCTTGAGCTTTTGAATCCACAAGTACCGGCCGAGGACCAGAAAACCACCCGACCTTGTGGGTCTGTAACAGTTATAATGGTATTGTTGAAACTAGCTTGAACATGAATAACCCCTTTTGTTATTCTACGTGCACTCTTCCGTAAACTAAAACGTGCATTCCTACGTAAACCAATACGCACTTTCTTACGTGAACCAATTTTTGGTATAGCTTTTGCCATATTTTATTATCTCATAAATATGAGTTAGAAATAAAAAAAAAGATACAAAGATATCCGTTTCAGGGTAAAATACACCCTTTACTTTAATTATTTGAAATTATTTTATTTGGAATTGGAACATTTCCGCGGGTACTTTTTTTTTACTTTTTAGACAGTAAAGTTCTTTTTCGAAAGATTACCCCTGTCTTTGTTTATGCTTCGGATTAGAGCAAATCACTCTAATTCGTCCACGCCTACGAATCAGTCGACATTTTGTACAAATTTTACGAACGGAAGCTCTTATTTTCATATTTCCGTATCCTTTTTTAAACTATGAATCTAATATTTTGGAAAAAAATAAGTCTCTTCGCTTGAATTTTAGAACTTAGAATTTATTACCCTAGAAAAAAAAAAGAAAAACCTAATCCTTTGAATCTTTGGTATTCTTCAAATCTTCGCTATCCTTCAAATCTTCGCTATCCTTCGAGTCTTCGATACGCTTCGAATCCTTATGGGGAAGTCTATAAATTATACGTCCCTTGCTTGAATCATAACGACTTACTTCAATTTTGACCCTATCCCCCATCAGTATTCGTATAGAACTAGACCGGATCTTTCCTGAAATATAGCCTAGGATGATGGTGTCATTCTCTAGCCGAACGCGGAACATTCCATTGGGTAGGGCTTCCGTAACTAAACCTTCAAAAGTAACTTTTGCTTCTCTCGGGTTTTTTTTTTCTCTCCTATTTTTTTTTTCTGTCATATTTTTTTCTCCTATTTTTCCATTTTTATTTTCAAAATAGGAAGGGCGAGGTAGAATTCGAGCACTATAGGCGGGGCGATTACCATATATAACATAAGACTTCTCCCCCAATTCTGTTTAGTCGAGCTTCTCGATCTGTCATTATCCCTCGAGAAGTAGAAAG
Organism: Hordeum vulgare subsp. vulgare; assembly: GCF_904849725.1. Taxonomy (NCBI): domain Eukaryota; kingdom Viridiplantae; phylum Streptophyta; class Magnoliopsida; order Poales; family Poaceae; genus Hordeum; species Hordeum vulgare. The sequence goes on from NW_025422511.1 coordinate 99,344, forward strand.
AATAGCAATTCCCATTCCACCCAAAACTTTAGGAATTCCTTGATAGTTGGTATAAATTCGTAAGCCGGGTCGGCTAATACGCTTTAAAAAAGTTCTTGTTCTATATATTCCTTTTCGAGTCTTTCTCTTTTGATGTCGCAAAGTTGAAACCAAGAAATATCTGTTACGTTCCTGATGTTTCCGAACACTTTCAAGAAAACCCTCTCGTAGAAGTATTTTAACAATGTTTTCGGTAATATTTGTAGATACTACTCGAACTGTTCCTTTTTTATTCATGTCCGCGTTTCTTATAGAAGTTAGTAAATCAGCAATAGTGTCCTTGCCCATAAGACTCTAATTCTAGGTTCCTCCTAATTTTTCTATAATCAACATGTTTTCTTTTTTTTTCTTTTCATTTTGGATTTTAAAACATATACGTAAAACACAATCTACTAATATTAATTCTTTGATCTAAATTTCGCCTACTAGTATTTATAATACTTCAGGAGCTAATGAAACTATTTTGGTAAAATTCAATTCTCTCAATTCCTCGGCAATCGCGCCAAAAACTCGAGTTCCTTTTGGGTTGCCTTTTTGATCAATTATAACCGCAGCATTGTCATCATAGCGGATTATTATACCGTCTTCGCATTTGAATTCTTTACATGTACGTACAATTACAGCTCGAATTACTTCGGATCTTTCTAGAGGCATTTGGGGCAATGCGTCTTTGATTACAGCAACAATAACATCACCAATACGAGCATATCGCTGATTACCAGCAGCTCCTATGACTCGAATACACATCAATTTTCGAGCTCCACTATTGTCTGCTACATTTAAAAGGGTCTGAGGTTGAATCATATTATTTTGATTTCAATTTGTTATTTCAATGCAAAAGGATGAAAGAAATATTGTCTTTCCAGAAAGAAAAACCGGGCATTTTTTTTCTTCCATACCCCTTTTAGGGTTCTATATCTCTAATCGAATAAATTGACTTCGTATGGGCATTTTACTGGCCGCTATGGAGATAGCTGCTCTAGCTACAGTTTCAGATACTCCCCCCATTTCATAAAGTATACGACCTGGTTTAACAACGGCTACCCAATATTCGGGGGACCCCTTTCCCGAGCCCATACGTGTTTCCGTGGGTCTTAGTGTAACCGGTTTGTCGGGAAATATACGTACCCATATTTTTCCACCACGACGTGCATATCGTGTTATTGCTCTTCGTCCTGCTTCTATCTGTCTCGCCGTGATCCAAGCGGGTTCAAGTGCTTGAAGAGCATATCTACCAAAACAAATACGATTGCCTCGGAAGGATTTTCCTTTCATTCTTCCTCTATGTTGTTTGCGAAATCTGGTTCTTTTGGGGTTATAGTCGATGGTTCTCTTTCTTAGTTCCATCTCTACTCCAAAACTGGACATGAGAGTTTCTTCTCATCCAGCTCCTCGCGAATGGAATGAGAAAGCATGTAAATAAATTTCTCTAATTCCATAATATTTAAAAATATTACGGTACGGATAGATACACATTAATAGATAATAGAAAAAGTTAGGTTTTTTTTTTATTTTTATATTGAATTTGTTAAAACAGAAAAATATAATATATAGTCAAAAAAGAAGATCTAGAATATATCCAGATGTGTGTGGATATTTATCTAAATTCTATATTTATAGATAATAATGTAGTCCTTCTAAAAAATATCCTTATTTTTACTCTTATTGAATCGCGGTAAAGTATTCTAATTCAATAAGAATTTCGCGGGCGAATATTTACTCTTTCCTGTCTTATTTGTTAATTTATAAACTTACCAAATAAGACAATTTTTTTGGTTTGTTCCGCCATCCCACCCAATGAAGTGTTAGGATTCTTTTCAATAAAATCCTATGGAATCATAGGTTCTGTCGTTCCCACTGCTTCTCCTTGAATGGTTAGGTCTGAATCCCGCAACGGAGCTTCCAAAAAATTTCTTTCCGAGTTAATTTTCTCAGTTTTATTAACCCGGGCGGCTCTTTATTATTGCTTAAAATTTGTAGTTCTTCTTTCAAGTTACAATTTTTCATTCTCTATTAGTTTTATTATATTGATGCTTTTTCACATTGCCTTTTATGATGTAATTCATAGACCATACACAGTGGAATTCTATATCTTATTTATTTCCTCTTCCTTCTTTCTATCATCCCTCCCTTTATCCACATCCCTTTAGTTTTGCTTCACAACCTAGAATCCCATTTTTTTTTTAGATAAAAAAGTGCAGTTGCTACAACTATATGACACATCTACTCATTTATGATAGAGGTATTTATTCATATAGTGACTGTTTCTTAGTTAGGATCTCGACAATACGAAGCAATAGGTTGGTTATTAGTATTAGTTAATTTTCTATAATTACTAAGTTTTTTTCTTTAAAAAAGAAAAAAAAATAACGAGTCACACACTAAGCATAGCAATTATATTAAATGATTTATCAATTTTCATTAAATCTTATAGAAAGAGGTAGAATTTCTTCTTTTGCAGGGATTTCAGGAAAAAAGTCTCTTGTCATTTTTTATTCTATCAATGGACAGAATTCGAAGACAAGATTAGTTATTCTTCGTCTACGAATATCCAAATTTTTACACCTAATACTCCATAGATAGTTCGAATTGGATAGCAGCAATAATCAATTTTAGCGCGGATTGTTTGGAGGGGAAGTCTGCCCCTTTTAATGGATTCGGCACGTGCAATTTCTTTTCCTCCGAGACGACCCGCAATTTTTACTTTTACTCCCCTTATATCTGCTTTTTTAGTTAATTCAATGGCTTTTTTCATTGCCTTTCGGAATGAAACTCTATTTTTTAATTGGAAAGCTATATATTCTGCAAGAATGTTAGGCTGTCTATAAGGTTCTTTAACTTTTTCGATAGAAATATTAAATCTCTGGTTTACAGAGTTAATTTCCTTTTGTAGATCTTTCTCTAATTCTTCGATTGCTCCTTTTTTCTTTAATAAATTTGGGAATCCAATATGGATTATGACGTGGATCGTATCGATTTCTTTTTGAATTTCTATATGTGTAATTACTTCGGAACTTGAACCTGAGTCCATTTTTCTATTATGTGTAATTACTTCGGAACTTGAGTCTGATTCTATTTTTCTATTCGAGCCCTTTTTCCTATTCTTTTGTATATAGTTCTTGATACAATCCCTTATTTTTTTATCTTCCTGTAGACCTTCAGAATAATTTTTTGGTTGTGCGAACCAAAAGGAATGGTGTTTTTGGGTTGTACCAAGTCTGAAACCGAGTGGATTTATTTTTTGTCCCATATTTTTCTATTCTATATTTTTTTTTACTGGGAATCGAAATCTTAGATGGATCTAAAGGTTATTTAGATTTCTTTACTATATTTAGTACAATTGTTATATGACACATGCTTTTTTTTATAGGGAAACTACGTCCTCGAGCTCGAGGTCTGAATTTCTTCATAATAGTACTCCTACTGACTTCGGCTTTAGTAATGAATAAATTCGCTTTGTCGAAATCCCTATAATGAGTTGCATTTGCGGCTGCCGAATAAACCAACTTTAAGATGGGATAAGATGCTCGATAGGGCATGAGGTTCAGTATCATAACAGTTTCCTCGTAGTAACGCCACCGAATCTCGTCAAGAACTCTTTGTGCTTTGAAAACAGACATAGGGATACGTTTTTGTGCTTTGAAAACTCTCTCGAACTTAAGTAGACGATCGGTTGGAACTTTCCTTGCGAGTTTCCTTAGCCCACTTTTCTTCTTCTTTATCCTAGGGATATACTTTACTAGTTTGAAACTTGTCATAAATAAGTTTATTCCCCGCCTACCTTTACTTTATTTTGAATCTTTTTTTTCTTCTTAATCTTTCTATTCAGAATTCAGTTAACGACGAGATTTAGTATCCTTTCTTGCATTTTCATAACTCGTAAAATGCCGAGTAGGCACGAATTCTCCCAATTTGCGACCTACCATAGGATTTGTTATGTAAATAGGTATATGTTCCTTTCCATTATGAATCGCAATTGTATGGCCAACCATTGTGGGTAGAATGCTAGATGCCCGGGACCACGTTACTATTGTTTCTTTCTCCTCCTTCATATTGACCTTTTCTATCTTTGCCAATAAATGATGAGCTACAAAAGGATTCGTTTTTTTTCGTGTCACAGCTGATTACTCCTTTTTTCCTTTTTAAAGAGTGGCATTCTATGTCCAATATCTCGATCGAAGTACGGAGGTCAGAATAAATAGAATAATGATCAACGGAAAAAAGAAAAAAATCCTTTAGCTGGATAAGGGGCGGATGTAGCCAAGTGGATCAAGGCAGTGGATTGTGAATCCACCATGCGCGGGTTCAATTCCCGTCGTTCGCCCATCGCATTATTGCAAATTCCAAAAATGCAATTTTCCATATTCCTAGTTACGTATTTACTTACGGCGACGAAGAATAAAACTATCGCTATATTTTTTCCTTTTCCTAGTTCTTCTTCCAAGCGCAGGATAACCCCAAGGGGTTGTGGGTTTTTTTCTACCAATGGGAGCTTTCCCTTCACCGCCCCCATGGGGGTGGTCCACAGGGTTCATAACTACCCCTCTTACTACGGGGCGTTTACCTAGCCAACACTTAGATCCGGCTCTACCCAAACTTTTTTGGTTCACCCCAACATTACCCACTTGTCCGACTGTTGCTAAGCAATTTTGGGATACTAAACGGACCTCCCCAGATGGTAATCTTAAAGTGGCCGATTTACCCTCTTTTGCAATGAGTTTCGCTACAGCACCTGCTGCTCTAGCTAATTGCCCACCCCTTCCACGTGTGATTTCTATGTTATGCATGGCCGTGCCTAAGGGCATATCGGTTGAAGTAGATTCTTCTTTTCTCTCAAAAAACCCCTTCCCAAACTGTACAAGCTTCTTCCAAAGCATACGGCTTTCTAGATGTATATGACGATCTCTAGACAGATGGATCTTATATGAATCATATGATGAAGTACCACATGAGTGGATATATAGGAAAGGAATCCAAATCTGCCGAATCGCTCATGTTATGATCTTCTACATCCTAGGTCTCTGCGTTCCGTCATCTGGCTTATGTTCTTCATGTAGCATTCAGATCGAATGACTCTATGAAATTACGTCGATACTTCCACATATTATGGGTAACGTAGGAGACATCCCTATTTTCCCCCGGGGGTCTTAATTACCACTGCTTAGCTTTCAATTTGCCTCTGACCATCAAATTAAATGTGAATAACCCGTCCTCCTCTCTTTGAAACAAGGGGCGCTTCCGGTTCTGTGCGTGCTTCAAACAATTTTGTCTTCTCCATATTACCATATCTCTAGAGTCAATAATTTTCTATGAGGAACTACTGAACTCAATCACTTGCTGCCGTTACTCAACAGTTTTCTGTTGAGGTCTATCCCGTAGAGGTAGTCAAATTGGATCAGTGATCGATTTCTAGGTTTCGTCGTAAACCTAATTGGTTACTTCCAATTACGTAAATCAATAGTTCAAACCGCACTCAAAGGTAGGGCATTTCCCATTGATATAGGAACTTTTGTACCAGAAACAATAGTATCTCCAATTATAGCCCCTCTGGGATGTAAAATATATCTCTTCTCACCATCCCCATAGTGTATGAGACAAATGTATGCATTTCGATTAGGGTCGTATTCTATGGTTACGATTCTACCAGATATGTCTTTTTGATTCCGTCGAAAATCTATTTTACGGTATAGGCGCTTATGACCTCCCCCTCTATGCCTTGCGGTAATGATTCCTCTGGAATTACGACCTTTACCACAACGGTGCCGTCCATGGATCAAATTATTTCGTGGATTGGATTTCACTTGCCTGTCTACGGTTCCCTTGCGTGTGCTCGGGATAGGTGTTTTGTATAAATGTTTCGCCGTATTATTAAGTATTCTCCTTTAGTTTTTTTCTCTATCTAGAAGTGGAATAGAATAACCCGGTTGAAGGGTAATGATCATACGTCTGTAATGCATTGTATGGCCCAGAATAGGTCCTATTCTTCTACCTTTTCCAGGTAGTCGATGGCTATTCACAGCTACCACCTTAACACCAAAGAAGAGTTCGACCCAATGCTTTATTTCTGTCTTAGTGAATCCCGATTCGACATTAAAAGTATATTGATTCTTTCCCAATAAACGAAGACTTTTTTCTGTAAATACTGCGTATTTGATTCCATCCATAAATCGACTTTCCCTCCTATGCTCTGAGTTCCAGTATCGATAAGAATTCGAGTTCTTATTGTTCTTATGTTATGGTATGAATATACCATACCAATTCGTTATGTATGGATGATGGATGAGATTCCATGGATAGAGAGCCAGTTCCAATAGACTTATGGAATGTTCCCGTTCGTGTGCATCCAGCAGGAATTGAACCCGCAAATTTACCAATTATGAGTTGGGCGCTTTAACCATTCAGCCATGGATGCTTAACAGGGATCATCGTACATCGTAAATAACCAATTTTCATATAGAAAGACATATCATAGAAAAATGAAATCGAAAATATTCCGAGATGGCAAATATTCGGAGATGACTATGAAAACACCTCTCTGGATCCTCGAATTGAAAGAGAGATTGAGAGGGATCAAGAATCCTAATTCTCGCTATTTGGAATGGATCCAATTCTATTGAGTCTGACTCATAGTGATCATTTCTCTTTAGCAAAGAATGACCTTGGTTATCAAAGGATTGAACAACCGGGATCCATTTCCTTATGATACCTAGTTGGCATTGATAACAAGGATCTAATGAATTATGAGTTTAATAGATCCTCTTTAGCAGAAAGACGTATATTCCTTGCTCATTATCAGACAATCACTTATTCCCAAACCTCGTGTGGGACTAATCGTTTTCATTTACCATCTCATGGAAAACCCTTTTCGTTCCGCTTAGCCCTATCGGGTATTTTAGTGATAGGTTCTATAGGAACTGGACGATCCTATTTGGTCAAATACCTAACGAAAAATTACGATTTTCCTTTCATTAAGGTACGAGGGCTTCTTATTCCACAAGAACGAAAGCACCTTTTCATTCTTTCATATACTAGGGGTTTTTACTTGGAAAAGACAATGTTCCATACTAAAGGATTCGGGTCCATAACCACGAGTTCCAGTGCACTAGATCTTGTAGCACTTAGCAACGAGGCCCTATCCATTAGTATTCCACATAAGAAATCCATTCTAGAAAAAAATACAATTAGATTAGCTCTTCATAGACAAACTTGGGGTTTGCGAGCCAAGGTAAGATCGGCTCGGGATCATGGGACCCTTTTCTATCAGATAGGAGGGGCTCTTGTACAAAATAGACTTACTAAGTAATAACCCCATAGAATCTATCTATATAAAGATAAAGAGGCAATCGTGTCAGGAAGCGGGTTTTTCTTTGGCCAAAAGGTACTTCGAACTTGGAACGAGCATGAAGAGATTAACGAGACTTCTTTCTCTTTTGAGTTTTTCTGGCGGACCTGCCGCGCAAGATCTTTGGTCTTCCCCTGGAACCGATGAAAAAAAGTGGATCGCTTCTTATGTACTCGCTCAGAATGATTCTTCTCTATCTATAGTTCATGGCCTATTAGAAGTAGAAGGTGCTCTGGTGCAATCCTTACCGACAGAAAAAGATTGCAGTCAGGTTGATAATAGTCGAGTGACATTACTTCGTCGGTCCGAACTAAGGAATCTGTTATAAATGTTTTGAAATGGATATTGTTCTCTCTTTGATCAGGGATTGCTATATGAAAAGAAGTGGAGTTTGAAAAAGGGAACGGAATGCTCAAACCGGAACTGCTAGAGGAACGAATTTTCAATAGCATAACTTGGGCTCCTAGAATATGGCGCCCTTGGGACAATCTATTTGATTGCAGGGTTTTGTTCCGAAGCAAAGATATCCGCGGAGGCCGGTTCGTTCGTCCTATTCTGATATTCAGGACCAAGAGGTACTGGATTCTCTTTCGGATAGGCCCTGAAAGGAGAAGAAAGGCTGAAATGCCAACGGACCTCTGTCTATTCTCTAATTCACCCGATCCGATAGTACCCGTTTTTGGAACGTCCAGTGCCAAAGTCACTGAATGGGTAAGTCACCAATCCAATCCCTTTGACAAATCGGATGTCATATTAGATATCATATTCTATATATA